>NC_134825.1:179421949-179482319 GCF_004210375.1 Tachypleus tridentatus | reverse complement strand
AAATGGTAAACATGTTTCAAAATGTAAATACAAAAACGGCTCCGGTCAGTTACCTCTTTCTTTGTGAACCTGGCGATGACCGAAGAAGGTCGAAACGTTGTTCGCTCTTCTATGTAAAATATTTTCTCAACCCAAACGAGCCGTTTTTGCATATATGGAAATAGTAAGGTTGTCCGTAAACACAGCTTGATATGGTATGTGAAAACATTCACATTAGTAAACAATCAACACGAGACTGACATGAATACACCTTCTTCTAGATGCTTTAGACATGTTAAAGACAGATAACACAAAATAACATCAAGTCTTTTTTCATAATAGGATTCTAGATAAAAGACGCGAGAATCCAAGACGTACAGTTAACTCTGAGTTGGTCATCGCTGTTAACAAGATAAAGTGATTTGATAATTTTATAACAAAGAGGAAGAACTGTAAACATGTTTATTTGGTTATAAACTGACAGATTTATATACCAGTTGAGATGATTGTTTACCATATTTCTTTTCAGAAGTTCTAGATCTGGCTAATAAATAATAATACGTTTCTAAACATTTGAACACAGTGATAAATTAATCGAAATACGTTACATTGTACTTGTTTCTCTGACTAATCAGTCTAATTGTATGGTTTGATTGTAATAAAGTGTAATATCTAATGTATTTATACTAGTCTCTGTTTGTCTCCCTTTATTTATCAATCAAATTTCAAGACATAAAATGCTCAGCTAAACGGACTTCTTGTATTCGAACTCAATGTTTTCTACTGGAAATGTTTTGTTGTTAGCGATGCCTGACATGACCTAGGGATTAAGGTGCTTGTTTCGTAATCTAAAAATCATTGGCTCGAAACCCATTTTTGAAACATCAGTGATGTCGAAAAAATCCACTTGTTGAGAAATATATATGCAAAAATGGCTCGTTTGGGTTGAGAAAATATTTTACATAGAAGAGCGAACAACGTTTCGACCTTCTCCGGTCATCGTCAGGTTCACAAAGAAAGAGGTAACTGACCGGAAGCTGACCACATGTTTGAAAGGGGTTGTGTAACTGAGTGTAGGAATGTAGAGGGCGATGTTAGATGTTTGAATATATAATTTTATGTATTTTATTAATATAGGTATGAAGGCGTTCCTTTATATTGGTTTATTTTGGGTTTAAGTTGGTGTATAAGTAAGGCTTCTTCAATTTTGCGTTTGTTTCTTTATTTAGTATTTGAGTGTTTTTTATGGTTGTGTTGTGTTTATTTGACTTGCAGTGTTCGAAAACGTGTGAAGGTGACTTTTTATGTTCTTTGAATCTGGTTTCCAGTTTTCTACTTGTTTCTCCAATATAGAAGTCGTGGCAGTTATCACATTGTATTTTATAAATAATGTTGGTGTGGTGATTTTCAGTGTAGTTTTTGCATAGTATAGACCTCAGTTTTGTGCCTGGTTTTTGAATAAATTTGGTATTAACTGGAATGTCATATTTTGTTACTAGATTTTGCCAAATGTTGGTTATTTGTCTGCTTACTATTTCCAGCAGTAGTGTGGCTCCCAGAAGAGAAAAGACAAATACCAAACGTGCAAAAAATCAAAGTTGTGGTCATTGAAGGTTATTCAATGTGATAGGCTAGTCCAACCTTTTATGATCCAATAGGGTCGTATGGTTGACACTTATGATGTAAGTGAAACTGACACTGTTAACAACAGAAGTAGTTGATGTACAAAAGACGTCTTAAGTTACTTAGGCTATATTCTTTACATAGATTCAATAGCGGAGTAAATATCTTGTCGTAACTTTTGATAAATGTAAGGTTTAATTGTTCTTATAAGATACACATTACTACGAAGTAACCAATCTCAGTGAACTTGGAAGAGAACACTACACCAAAAGGACGAAACAACCATTGGATCACAAGTACTGACAAAAGAAAAGCTGTAGACATGTGGTCTTTTCAGTAGACAAAATGGAATTAATCAGAGAGTTCTTATAAATGGAGATCAGTTAAATTAATGAAACAAAACAAAAACTCAACATACTAAGAAACCAAATAAACACAGCCATAAAACTATGTTCACCAGATAAAATTAACGACGAATTAGACAAAACAATACTTCATCAACATTAATAAGTTTCCTCCACAAACCATATAAAACATTATACGTACACACATAGAGAAAAAGTAAAATCAACTAACAAAATTAAATATATCCCACGAATTAAATAATCACGAAACCATATACTGCTGCACACCATATATTCCCGACATCAGCAGAAAAATAACCAACATTTGGCAAAAACTGGTAACAAAATATGACATTACAGTTAATAACAAATTTATTCAAAAACCAGGCACAAAACTAAGGTCTACACTATGTAAAAACTACATTGACAAACACCACACCAACATTATTTATAAAATACAATTAGACAACTGTCACGACTTCTATATTGGAGAAACAAGTAGAAAAATGGAAACCAGATTCAAAAACATAAAAGTCACCTTCACACGTTTTCGAACACTGCAAGTCAAATAAACACATCATAACCATAAAAAACACTTAAATACTAAATAAAGAAACAAGCATAAACAAACGCAAAATTAAAGAAGCCTTACTAAAAAAACAACTCAAGCCCAAAATAAATGCATATGTTGTTAATTTATTTCGAAAGTTAATATCTTATGTTTGATTAGTTTTGTTCGTAACATGATATTTGCAAGCAATTAATTTAAAGTAAATGTTATAACAAGTTTAATTACGTAGCTCTATAATAGTCGTACGTTGTGTTCGTATTTCACTGATGTTGAGATTATCGATTGTCGCGTGAAATTTCTTGATGTCTAGAATATAGCGCACAGACGATTAAGTAATGAAGATAAATAGTGTAGAATGAGAGGGAAAAGTATACAGACATTGAAGACAGAGGGAATTGAATGGAAAGTTAATGGTCGTGGAATATAAAAATATTATATAAAGTATAATGTTTCTAAAAAACTTGCAAATGAGAAACAATGACACCATCCTTCTTAAAATTAAAGGTAAACCTTCAGCCCAATCAAAAAATCAAATATATCACAGAAAAACCCCCAAATACAATGTTTAAAACAAACTATAAATGAACTGAATCCTCGCAGTAAACATACAGGTTTAACTGCCTCTGAAGATTACAACTTTCGTCAATACAAAAAAAAAGCGCCAACTATAAAGGCTTAACTATCAATTGGAGGCTAGGCAGAGGGCTAGAAAATCTTTGCTGTCAGTAAAAAAAAAAAAAGGTCCAGAAACTGTAAAGAATAATATAAACCAATTTGTGAACTTTCAACTTAGTAAACCTCATACTGTCACCCTAAATAAATGTGTAAACTATGTAATTCCTTAAAATCCTTAAAAGGCCTAACAAATATTGAAAAAAGTGTCTGGGCGTATTGGACCACAGTATTATCTTACCAATTTTACGTGATGAAATATAGAATTCACAAGTTTGGGTGAGTTTTCTATGTGAATGAAGATAATATTCAATAGAAAAAAGTTCAAAATTTGAAGGAAACAAGAACAACAAAAGACCTTAAAAAGTGTCAGTCTTTATCATTACCAAAACAACCTTAATCAATCAAAGGTGTAAGGAAAGTGTAGTGAGTGTTTAAAATAATACCATAATTTACACCTAGAAGAAAGCATTAAACGTTGAAAGTAAACCATGGAATGCTTTGGGGGAAGGAAAAAAGTGGCACTGTTTAATCCATTAAGGGCTTCTCAAAGCGTTAAAAAATAGAGTAAGTATAGATGGATTAGAAGTAAGGAAAGATAGGTTAACACTACTCTTGGCTTACGCACGAACAACATGGCAACAAAACTCAAACTTTTGTTTGTTTGTTGTTAAGCACATAACTACCCATCTAGCTGTAAATGCCCACTATACGCTTCGAAACCAGGTTTCTTGAGTATTAATTCTGCAGGCATACTGCTGTGTCAATGGTTGACTTGTAACGTTTTAATTCACATGAATACAAAATAGGTAAATTACATACTGAACTAGAAATGTATTAACACCACAAAGGCACAGAGAATAAAGACAATTTACAATATGTAACAAAATCCTTTAGGTTCACAATCAGTGAGCAGTATTCTTCCTAATAAGTGTGCAAAAGGTATGGAAATAATTTTTATACTTTAGAAATTTGGAAAACTTGTAAGACAGATAAAATGAAAAAGGGAAAATACTGAGAAGTAAAAGAAGAATTGAGAGCGAAGTTAGGGAGTAGAAAATGGTAAAAAAAAGAAACTGTATATTGATTATTGTCGCTGAAAATGTGCTGTTATGGTATTGGTGTCAAAACAGTCAGAATAGAAAAACGAATACTATTAGGAGGCTTGGTTGAAGGTATGGAAAATTATTTTATTATTTGTAAAAATGTTTATTCCATCTTCACTGTCTGATAAATAGAATATAACAATATTCTTCAGGTGAAGCAGTTTCCCTTCTATGACAGCTCAGCATGGCCAAATGGTTAAGGCACTCGTAATACTTTATATATAATCTGAATTCAATAGTTTGAACAGTTTAGTATTGTTTTCTGGTTACCATCGCACGTAATAATGACTACGGAAATAATGTACGACAGATCAGCTGTTGTTCATCCTGTACTTTATATACAATCTGAATTCAATAGTTTGAACAGTTTAGTATTGTTTTCTGGTTACCATCGCACGTAATAATGACTACGGAAATAATGTACGACAGATCAGTTGTTGTTCATTCTGAAGGTCATATCTCATTGTGTCAGGATCATAGTGATCCTTACTTGTTGTTCATTCTGAATTACATATCTCAATGTGTCAGGTTCTAACTGCTCTTTAGCTGTTGTTCATCCTGTACTACACATCTCAATCTACCAGGTTATAACTGATCCTTACTTGTTGTTTAACCTGTATTACATATCTCAATCTACCAAGTTCTAACTGATCCTTACTTGTTGTTTAACCTGTATTACATATCTCAATCTACCAAGTTCTAACTGATCCTTACTTGTTGTTTAACCTGTATTACATATCTCAATCTACCAAGTTCTAACTGATCCTTACTTGTTGTTTAACCTGTATTACATATCTCAATCTACCAAGTTCTAACTGATCCTTACTTGTTGTTTAACCTGTATTACATATCTCAATCTACCAGGTTCTAACTGATCCTTACCTGTTGTTTATCCTGTACTACATATCTCAATCTACCAGATTCTAACTGATCCTTACCTGTTGTTTATCCTGTACTACATATCTCAATCTACCAGGTTCTAACTGATCCTTACCTGTTGTTCATCCTGTACTACATATCTCAATTTTTCAGGTTATAACTAATCCTTAGTTGTTGTTCATCCTGTACTACATATCTCAATCTACCAGGTTCTAACTGATCCTGGTAATGCCCCTATACTAGGAAAACAGAATTCAACCACATAACCAAGTGAATAGAACAAAGAAGCAAGTTCTCTGGATTTAGATCAAATGTATTTCAGATATTGTCATATTTACAAACCCTTATTGGCTGCTGTAACTCAGCTAAATAACAGGTATAATTAAATGTTAACACGTGAGGCAGTAAAGTAAAGGTTGATCCGAAGGACTGTAGCACCATACATGATCAGAATGTTGAAACAAGCTGTGTACATACATGTAGATGTTGTCATTCGGAGTAAAGAAGACAACCATCAACTGTTCAACAAGAAATTGATAAAGTAAAGGTTGATCCGAAGGACTGTAGCACCATACATGATCAGAATATTGAAACAAGCTGTGTACATATATGTACATGTTGTCATTCGGAGTAAAGAAGACAACCATCAACTGTTCAACAAGAAATTAATAAAGTAAAGGTTGATCCGAAGGACTGTAGCACCATACATGATCAGAATATTGAAACAAGCTGTGTACATATATGTACATGTTGTCATTCGGAGTAAAGAAGACAACCATCAACTGTTCAACAAGAAATTAATAAAGTAAAGGTTGATCCGAAGGACTGTAGCACCATACATGATCAGAATATTGAAACAAGCTGTGTACATATATGTACATATTGTCATTCGGAGTAAAGAAGACAACCATCATCTGTTCAACAAGAAATTGATAAAGTAAAGGTTGATCTGAAGGACTGTAGCACCATACATGATCAGAATATTGAAACAAGCTGTGTACATATATGAAGATGTTGTCATTCGGAGTAAAGAAGACAACCATCAACTGTTCAACAAGAAATTGATAAAGTAAAGGTTGATCTGCAGGACTGTAGCACCATACATGATCAGAATATTGAAACAAGCTGTGTACATATATGTAGATGTTGTCATTCGGAGTAAAGAAGACAACCATCAACTGTTCAACAAGAAATTGATAAAGTAAAGGTTGATCTGAAGGACTGTGGCGTCATACATGATCAGAATATTGAAACAAGCTGTGTACATATCTGTACATGTTGTCATTCGGAGTAGAGAAGACAACCATCATCTGTTCAACGAGAAACTGTGTGATTAAACCATATCTTATTAAGTTGGTTAATCAATTTTCAGAATTTAAATGGGACGATGATTCAATATGATATGTTACAAAGAACGTTATCATGTTTATATAAAAATCAAGTCCACATATGAAGTTTGAAAGAAAAGTATTAAAGTACTTTTGTTGTAAGGTTATGTCTTAGTATGTAATTAATAAGTAAATACATGTGTACTTTTGTAGGGTTAAACATCAATTTATGGTTAAGTTAAGAAGTGGTAATAAAAGTACTTATGTAAGTATTTGGTATTTTCAATTTTGATGACATCTTTTGCAATACATGGGAGAAAGAACTAGAACAGATCCCCAAAACTTTAGCCATAGCTATCACTGGCTTGTAAATGATTACTAGATGAAGGATAGCCAGACAGTGGTAACCGCTCTCTATTCGGTTACGTGTCCGGCATGGCCGAGCGCGTTAGGCGTGCGACTCGTAATTCGAGGGTCGCGGGTTCGCATCCCAGTCGCGCTAAACATGCTCGTCCTTTCAGCCGTGGGGGCGTTATAATGTGACGGTCAATCCCACTATTCGTTGGTAAAAGAGTAGCCCATGGGTGGTGATGACTAGCTACCTTCCCTCTAGTCTTACACTGCAAAATTAGGGACGGTTAAGGGTTCTCTACCTGGTTGGGGGTTGTGCAGTGTGCTAACAATTTACTCACTTAAAAAACCAGCCTGTTAATGAATTCGCAAGAGATTGCGGCCCTATGTTCCTTCATGGAATCGAGAGGCATAATAATAATAATAATAAAATTCAGTTACTCTTAACCGAATATTGGGATTGTATGTTTCTATCAAAACGTATCACAACTGGAGTTTTCAGCATTCAGTAGTATATCGTGACATGAATCTTGGATCTTCTAATGCACAAGCTAATCTCCAGGTCGCACCCGGCTCGACCTTATGCAGGACTAAGTACAACTGTACGAGTAACAAGTGAATATTCAAATATTTAGAGCTAAAAGATTAATAGTGGTCTAAAAGTATCTGTAATTTCGATCTGAACATTATATTAAAAGTTTTATCTAGTGAGACAATTTATCATTTTATAAACAAAATCAGAGAATTAATTTACGTGTGTCTGTTTCGATGTGATCATAGTTTCATTTGATATGCAGCTTATAATATAAAACAAAAAATGAAATATCATATACATATAGATGAACAAACTACTGATAATATGAAATACTTTAGGTTTAACACCACACAATACACATGCTGTTTTGAAAAACATAACTTCAGCGGAAAAAAACAAAGTCACATGTATATTTTGAAACGTATTTTTAAACAAAGTTAATACAGAAACTTTTAATAGTAACCTTATAAAATTAGGTTATTATAATTATTTTATACCTTCTGTGTTCCATGATTCAACTTTATTGTCTCTTTCTCGACGCGAACAGAAGGGTCTAAGTCCGACTCACTTCTATAAAATTTCGGCTTTCTTAAAATATGCGTTGTAAACACAAACCGAAGGTGACAAAAAATAATAACTTATTGTATTAATAAACAAAGTTAACTTATTTTTTAACAATGAATATAAACTTTGTAAATAAAAATTGTTTTTGAGAAAAAAAAGGGTTAGTAAAAATGGACAATTTTAATAATGTACAGTTAACAAAAATTTGATTATGAAGTAGCAATATTATAACTTAATATATATGTGTATATATATAAATATTATTTAAGTGCAAGTTAGTTTTTATACAAGTTTAAGAACATGTGATAAACCAAGCAGCCTGTTAAAACTTAAAACTTTATTTAGTGTTTACTTTATCTTATTTTAACTTACTAAGAACAAAACTCTTTACACTAACAATTGCTATTATGTGAACTTCGTTTTCAAGCTGGCAAAGCACAATTATAATTAATTACACTTGTTATAAGACGTTAGTATTAGATCTATTGTATTTTGTAACACTACATTTTTATTCGGTCTTTGGGGGTTTGAAGGAGAAAAATAGTGCATAACAGTATTTTAACCTTATTAAATGTAAATAACATTTCTCTGTGTGTGTTTTATAGCAAAAACACCTCGGGCTATCTGCTGTGTCCACCGAGGAGAACTGAAACCTTGATTTTAGTTTTCTAAATCCGAAAATTTACCGCTGTCCCAACGAGGGAAAGTGACATTTCTGATTGAAATGGATTGAAATACACAAACTATTGAACAACACTGAAGGTCATATTTCTGACACATGATTATTACAAGTCTCTCAAACAGTAACTACTTTTCTAAATGTATATCATTTAATATGGAAATGATAACTCGTATTCTCACCGAAATATCATATCGCTTTACATATTATGTGTATAAAATTTAAAAAATATATATATTTTTTCTCTATTCACTGTTCCACCTTCTAAATTAACAAAAGTGTCATAGAACTACCCTGATTTATTTGTCAGAGCATCAGTGTCAAGTAGTTATAATCGAACAGCTGCTTTGACCTCATTCCGACTCAGTTGACCTGAACAACAAACTAACAGTTCTAATTTTGAAGAATGCTTTAAAGTATAATAGTGAAAAAATGAAACAGTTTTTAATAGTAACATTCATCTAACTAACGTGATTAATTATTCTATTTTTGTAGCTCTTGTGTTAAGATTTAAAATATATATTTTTGTAGTTCTTGGTGTAATGATAAGTTAGTGGTAATAATTTTAAATATTCTGAAGTGGACAGGGAGAGTGTTGATAACCTAGTTTTGTAGGTGTCTGCAACTTTCTAAAATACAATTTATTTACATTTTCTATTGTGAATTATAAGTTGAATGGTGATGATTGACAATACGCCTAAGTCACTTTCATTGGTGTCTTCTGAAAACAACTTGGACGAGCATAACGAATAGAAATACACTAACAATAACAATATAAGAAATGAAATCAAGACAAACTTTAAAGAAATTATCCATAGGTATAGCTTAACTGAATCTTTAAAATCATAAAGCAAACTAAAATTCATATTTTCCCTTAAAGTTTTCTTTCAGAGACAACTATTACTAATTCACACCAATAGATAACATTAAAGCATGAATATGTTATATTGCGATCAGTCGGATAATCCAGTTTACAGGTGGAGCCTATGTACAGTACTATCTCTATTGCATTGATAAGATCTCACGTGGCTTGTTTGTTTGTTTGTTTTGGAATTTCGCACAAAGCTACTCAAGGGCTATCTGTGCTAGCCGTCCCTAATTTAGCAGTGTAAGACTAGAGGGAAGGCAGCTAGTCATCACCACCCACCGCCAACTCTTGGGCTACTCTTTTACCAACGAATAGTGGGATTGACCGTCACATTATTACACCCCCACGGCTGGGAGGGCGAGCATGTTTGGCGCGACTCGAGCGCGAACCCGCGACCCTCAAATTACGATGCGCACGCCTTAACGCGCTAGGCCATGCCAGGCCATGTATGAGCCTACACAACTTCATCAGCACACAAGATACTGTGCAGTCACTTTGAATATAATAAACTCGTATTTTTAGATGTAATATAAATTCAAAACGCTTCAAGTGAAGAAAGTCGGTGCAAAATCCATTTCTCATAAAAAGTATTGTTGTCTAGTAAGCAATTATCAACATAGTTTGTTATCATGTAGAAAACGAAACCTATGTTTAATTCCTTCTTAGCTGTATTCACACACGCTTTCTAACTTTAGAGTTCTTGTACAATAAAATCTGTCATTTTTTTCATATTGCATATCTACGTATGTAAAAATGCCAACTTTCTGTGCATAGTGAGAACATATTACAGAAAGAAATATTATCACCACTAGGAAATGCCCCATTCTACACAGAATCAGATCATGTAACCTGCCATAATGTAGCTGTAAATCACTGAAAACCAACACTATTATAAATGAACGTAAACAAGGTTCGATTTTCAAGAGATGTATATAAATCTGGACTTGACAAACAACACATAATTATGTAATAAGTTCTTTTATAAACAATAACTAACTATAGGAGTCGTGTGTCCCCACCGTAACAACCAAAGGAACGCTCCAGGATACACGAAACAATTACATGTTTGTGTTATTGAGAACATTTAAGTGGTAAATAAAGTTTCTCGGCTCGATATGGCCAGGTGGTTAAGGCGCTTGACAAGTAATGTGAAGGTCGCAGGTTCGAATTCTCATCACGGCTATGCGTAGAAACTTATTTAATTAGAAGTACGTGTGTAAATCCCCAGTTAACGCACGGTACTTATAAGACAGTACTTGTGAGGTATGCCGGGGTTGTGAGTTCGAACCTCAACTGGGGAATGTAGATTTTGCCCCCCAGTGGCTCAGCGGTATGTCTACTGACCAACCACGCCAAAAACCAGGTTTCTGGTGAGGTAGAGCACGGATAGCGTTGTGCTTAATTCAAAACAATAACTTTACGTGAAACCTTCTGAAACAAACGAAACTTTAAATTTTGTGTGTGTACGGGCATGTATCACAGTTTGAAAATAAAATCTATAACTATTAATTGTTTTCAAATCACATAGTTTTTACAAATAGGTTTATTCAAAAGAAACACATTTATTAATTTGTTTTTGATGCTTCTTTAAAATGTAGTCTATGTGGAGTCGTCACAAAAGCTACTTGACTGTCATTGGCCAAACTGATTCAAAGTGAAAGTTGTGAAGATCAGGCGGCGTACGTGAGTTAGGATATAATTTGTAAGTGTGGTCATTAAAATTTGTAATTAGCGTTAACCATTTGATTCTTGTTAATTAATTTTTTTATGAATCACCACAATAATATGTTATTAATCTGCTATTACCAGAATATCTTCATCATGCAGACATATTTGATACTTAAACTTTGAAGAAAAGATAGATTATGACTCAGAATCCAATTCAAACTGAATGAAATTGGATGTCTTATTCGATTTCGAGTCAAATGTAGCTTTCTAGAAACTGAAGTAACACACCAACTTGTTATGTATATGTAGGCCTCTTGTATCCAGACTTAGATTTAATTATAATTTTAAGTTGTAAATGTACATATTGTAAGTTATTAGTAATAAAGCGCGAAGGAAGTTGAAACAATGTGATAAAAATGTAGTAATCATTAAGAGTTTGTTTGTTTTGAATTTCTCGCTAAGCTACTCGAGGGCTATGCGCTCGTCGCCCCTACTTTAGCAGTGCAAAGCAACTAGTGATCACCATCGACCGCCAAATCATGGGCTTACGTTTTACCAACGAATAGTGTTATTGACAAACCTTAGAAAACATTATACGCAAACACCGAGACAGAAAGTAAAATCAACCAACAAAAGTAAATATATCTCACGAATCAAAAAATCACAAAACCATATACTGCTGCAAACCATATATTCCTGACATCAGCAGACAAATAACCATCATTTGGCAAAAACTAGTAACAAAATATGACATTCCAGTTAATACCAAAATTTATTCAAAAACCAGGCACAAAACTGAAGTCTATACTATGTAAAAACTGCATTGACAAACACCACACCAACATTATTTATAACTGCCACGACTTCTATATTGGAGAAACAAGTAGAAAAATGGAAACCAGATTCAAAGAACATAAAAAGTCATCTTCACACGTTTTCGAACACTGCAAGTCAAATAAACACAACATAACCGTAGAAAACACTCAAATACTAAATAAAGAAACAAACACAAACAAATGCAAAATTAAAGAAGCCTTACTTGTACAACAACTTAAACCCAAAATAAGCCAATAAAAAGAAACGCCTTTATACCTATATTAATATAATAAAATAAATAAATTATATATTGAAACATCTAACACCGCCCTCTACATTCCGACACTCAGTTACACAAACATGTGGTCAGCTTCCGGTCAGTTACCTCTTTCTTTGTGAACCTGACGATGACCAAAAAAGGTTGAAACGTTGTTTGCTCTTCTATGTAAAATATTTTCTCAACCCAAACGAGCCGTTTTTGCATATGTATTTCTCTACAAGTGGGTTTTCTCGACATCACTGAATAAAAACATACGTTAGGTCTGTAAAGAAAGAGCTACTGTAACCTAAAGAATAAAAACATATGTTAGGTCTGTAAAGAAAGAGCTACTGTAACCTAAAGAATAAAAACATATGTTAGGTCTGTGAAGAAAGAGCTACTGTAACCTAAAGAATAAAAATATATGTTAGGTCTGTGAAGAAAGAGCTACTGTAACCTAAAGAATAAAAATATATGTTAGGTCTGTGAAGAAAGAGCTACTGTAACCTAAAGAATAAAAACATATATTAGGTCTGTAAAGAAAGCTACTGTAACCTAAAGAATAAAAACATATATTAGGTCTGTAAAGAAAGAGCTACTGTAACCTAAAGAATAAAAACATATGTTAGGTCTGTGAAGAAAGAACTACTATAACCTAAAAAATAAAAACATATATTAGATCTGTAAAGAAAGAGCTACTGTAATCTAAAGAATAAAAATATATGTTAGGTCTGTGAAGAAAGAGTTACTGTAGCCTGAAGAATAAAAATATATGTTAGGTCTGTGAAGAAAGAGCTACTGTAAGCTGAAGAATAAAAATATAATCCTCTTAAGTCTATAAAGAATCACTGCATCAAGAGCTACTATAACAGAGAATATATTCGTAAATTTAAAATTGTTTTAAAGAAGTTAAAAAAAATCATTTTGCTATAGCAAACTATAACTGGAGTCTGGCAGTTAAAGTCCAGATTTCTTCACACATTTGGAGATTGTTTGTCCTTTTACAGAGTGGCTCACTAAGTCTTTACCTGGATTTTTTAAGCAGCAAATTTTTCTGTGGGATATGATAAAACAAAACCCATGAAACCTGCAACTGATCAAACAACTCTAAAGTTATGCTTTCTTGTGGCATCTTAACCCATTTTATAATTACTAAAAATGGACAATTTCACAATTTTTTGTTTGTCAATGCTTGGAACCTGTACAAAAATATCTTTGTACCAGATACCATGTAAATTGGTCAAAATATGGTTGAGTAAATGATCAACAAATATTTCTAAATTATGCTTTTTTTAATCTCTTACTGTTGCCCCTCCCAAAAAAAAAAAAGATTCTAAATGGGCAAATCTAGCTATTTTTGTTCGTCATTGTATTAATTAAACTCATGAATATTCACGTGTGCCAGTTGTCTTCTAGACTGCTCTAAATATAA
The DNA here is from genome assembly GCF_004210375.1 of Tachypleus tridentatus. Classification (NCBI taxonomy): domain Eukaryota; kingdom Metazoa; phylum Arthropoda; class Merostomata; order Xiphosura; family Limulidae; genus Tachypleus; species Tachypleus tridentatus. Next base: position 179,468,645 of record NC_134825.1, on the reverse strand, counting down.
CCACACAAGAGCCCAAAATATATATTTTTGGGTTGTTTGACATCTGACCCCTTAAAAAAAGACTAAATAAAAAAAATGAAAATACTGACTGGACATATTGGACCAAAGTATGACCCTACCAAGTTTCAAGATAATCTGCCAAGATATGTAGGTATGGCAGTCGATTGAAAAGGGTTTGGAAGAAGATGAAACAACAGAAAAACTATATCTCTCTCATGATGATGAGGAACCCACGTGAAGTAAAAATGTATCTCAAGATGTCTGCTATGGGTATTAAAACTCTTTTTGTTATCCTGAAGGCTAAAGAGACCTAAAAAGGTTGAAACATTGTTCTCTAATTTATTGTAATACTCATACCAGCCATCTTGAAATACAGTACACCTCTCTGTGGAGACATAATTATGAGAAATAACTGTCTCGAATGCTATACTACAGAAAATTGGAAACTGGATTCACTGAAAATAATAAAAAATCCTCCCAAACTTGCAAAGTGCATCTTTTAAAAACAATTTTACTTTAAGCATAGAACCAAAAATCAATGATCATGAAGTTATAAAAATCATCTGAATTTAAGAATGCAGCCTCACTCTAAAACAGTATCACCTGTGGTACTAATTTATCTCTATTAAGCCTTTTAGTGATCTCTAATCATTTGCGTAAAAAACCTTTAAAAGTAGACTTATTTTTGAAACACCACTGAAAACCTTTTGGTAAATAGATTGGACCACCAAAAGATTGATAATAAGCAAAATACATGATTTCATGATTGTTGAGACAAAATTAAAATTTGCCTACTTAATTGTATTATTTATATTCATGTTATTGTTACACAAAACTACAACAAAATCGACTGAGCATTTTGAACCACAACATAGACAGATATGCTATATGGAATACTGTGAATGTCCATGACTTACTTAAAAATTAATTATTTTTCAGTAAAAGATGCGTTATGTGGTTATAAGTACATAACAGATGCAAAATTGTTCTGAGTGGACTCACGTTAAACAAGTTTACACAAAACCTTGAGAAATAATTACTTCAAAAAACACAACTCGTTATTTAAGGAGATGTTTTAAACACTTGTTTTATTTGAAAGAGCTGTTTTTCTACTGGAATAATTTTATACGTGCCTAGCGGAGATCATGTCTCTAAACACATATTTTCTCATTGCTGTGCATTAAAAATGTCAACATAGGAGATAATTAAAAACTACGTATTTAAAATCCACAAACAGAGAAAATAAAAAAATGTAAGCAAATAAAACTGTAGATCTATTGCTGACAGTTAACACAAGCAACAAATCACCATTTTGATTCCACTATAAAATTAAAAATTATTTAAAATGATATTTATTGTGTTACAGGACTCCACTAAGATTTCTGCAAGAAATTGACAATACTTTTAAACTTCCCCATCCTTAATTATGTCACGCTGTGAAATTTTCTAAGTTCTTCATTTTTAGCCATCAAAAAATCCAGTATTTTACTAGTATGTACATCAGTTGGAAACAACGGCTTGTGCATTTTCCAGTGTTTTTATTGGAAACAGCCACAACAAAATTAGAGGATTCTGATGTTGCATATTATTATTGAAGCCACTGTTATTCATCATTACTCAAGTTTTTTTCCTTGTTAATATTTCAACAGATATTTGACACTGGATGATTATCATAACAGATGTCACTATTCAACATCTCATTGGCAATTCTTTCTACTGTTTTTTGTACTCAGCAGAAGTCACAAGTACATATTCAGTATTTATTACCACTGCATATATCACTCTTTCATATAGCTATTGCAGTTTTAAATAGGTAGTGTCAGTAAATGTTATTGATAATTAACAATTTAGCAAAGTGTGCCACTGAATGAATTATTTGTGTTGCCTTATTCTAACAAACACTTGTATACAGCAGGCTGTTGAAGAACAAACATATTTGTTATGTAAACCTATCAAAGTAAGCATGTGACTGAGTATGTTTATGTTGCACTAACCTTTGTTGTATTATATTGAAAGAAACATTATTCAATTGTGATGAGATTCCTTTGTTGCTGTTCATCTTTTGTTACATAATAGTGCAAGCTGATGGAAGCTAGTCATTAAATTTATCATACAATCTCTGCCTTCACAATGGTATTTTGAGAACAACTTTACAGTTTGTTTGTTACAGGTGTGTACCAGTAAATATGCTTATTCTCTCTTGCACATTTGTTATTTATTCTTAATATGTGGTGGATGAGTGGAACATAAAGCAGAAGTAACAGTAAACTGTTAAAAAATATGTAACATTCAACTGAATTCACATGCACTTGTGAAGTTTAGAATGCATTCTGTATAAATGAATATAAAAATCAACTTAAGTAACAATATAATTAAAACTCATTCTAGACTGTCAGAAAAAAAAAAGAAGCACAACATGAATCAAAATACAGAGACTGTATTGTCAAGCCTACAGCTAAAGACTCTAAAAAAGTAAATAAATACAGCTGGAAGTAATGTCTGTATTATTTTCTTAAGCTATAAACCCCTCTTTTAACTCTATGGCTACAGTACTTATCAAAATAGTTTGTTTAATTTTTAAGAGTTCCAAGTTGTCAGCTTGAAAATACAATTTTTATATTTTGATTCAATTTTTCTGACAATCCCTACATCGCTTCCCAAAATAATAATGTTTGATAATAATGTACACATACACATACATACTTATTACCATATATAAATAAGTTTCTCATTCCCACTGAAGACCAAACAGTGTTACTGTGTTAAATAAAGTCTTCATTACCTATTGAACCTGTTTCTAAACTTCATTGTTCTCATAATTGGTTCTTCTTTAAATCTGAAATCTTAAACGTTTACATAACTTTAGTGTACACACCTATATACTTCAAATTAATTCATAAATAAATACTCTCAAGTAGTAACATCACAGACCAGGAAAATATGGTGTGTGGTACTCGTCTCTTCCAAAAGGAAACACATGGTTCATTTTCATGTTACAGTGTACATCACAGAAGCATTTAGAAAAACACATCGGTGTAAATTTATATGCAAAAACGGCTCGTTTGGGCTGAGAAAACACTTATACATAGAAGAGCGAACAACGTTTCGACCTTCTTCGGTCATCGTCAGGTTCACAAAGAAAGAGGAAGCTGACCACATGTTTGAAAGGGGTTGTGTAACTGTGTGTCGTAATGTAGAGGGCGGTATTAGATGTTTGAATATATAATTTTATTTATTTTATTATATTAATATAGGTATAAAGGCGTTCCTTTATATTGGTTTATTTTGGGTTTAAGTTGTTGTATAAGTAAGGCTTCTTTAATTTTGCGTTTGTTTATGTTTGTTTCTTTATTTAGTATTTGAGTGTTTTCTATGGTTATGTTGTGTTTATTTGACTTGCAGTGTTCGAAAACATGTGAAGGTGACTTTTATGTTCTTTGAATCTGGTTTCCATTTTCTACTTGTTTCTCAATATAGAAGTCGTGGCAGTTATTACATTGTATTTTATAAATAATGTTGGTGTGGTGTTTGTCAGTGTAGTTTTTACATAGTATAGACCTCAGTTTTGTGCTGGGTTTTTGAATAAATTTGGTATTAATTGGAATGTCATATTTTGTTACTAATTTTTGCCAAATGTTGGTTATTTGTTTGCTGATGTCAGGGATATATGGTATACAGCAGTATATGGTTTTGTGGTTTTTTGATTCGTGAGCTGTATTTACTTTAGTTGGTTGATTTTGCTTTCTGTAAGGTGGGTGCGTATAATGTTTTGTACGGTTTGTGGAGGAAACTTATTGATGTTGGTGAAGTATTGTTTTATTTTGTCTAATTCATCGTTAATTTTATCTGGTGAGCATAGTTTTATGGCTGTGTTTATTTGGTTTCTTAGTATGTTGAGTTTTTGTTTTGTTTCATGTGCTGAGTCCCAAGGAATGTATAGTCCAGTATGGGTGATTTTTCGGTGGATTTCTGTTTGAAATTGTGTATCAGTTCTTGTAATTTTGAGGTTAAGAAATGATATTTGATTGTTTTCTTCCTGTTCATATGTGAAGTTGATGTTGGGATGTATAGAGTTAATGTGATTGAAAAAATTAAGTATGTGTTCTGTAGATTTGAATCCCGCAACCGTGTCATCTACATTATACAACAACTTAAACCCAAAATAAACCAATATAAAGGAACGCCTTTATACCTATATTAATATAATAAAATAAATAAACTAAAATATTCAAACATCTAATACCGCCCTCTACATTACGACACACAGTTACACAACCCCTTTCAAACATGTGGTCAGCTTCCGGTCAGTTACCTCTTTCTTTGTGAACCTGACGATGACCGAAGAAGGTCGAAACGTTGTTCGCTCTTCTATGTATAAGTGTTTTCTCAGCCCAAACGAGCCGTTTTTGCATATAAATTTCTCAACAAGTGGGTTTCTCATCATCACTGACATCAGTGTAAAACTAAGTACTGAATTTTCATAACTTGTAAGAAATAAAGTTCAAACACATGGACTTAGAAAAAAGAACCAGAACTGATAAAAACTGCTGTAATATTCCTTCTGAAGTTCAATTTACATTATTTTTGAAGGAGATAATAAAACTACAACTTAGGTATTGGAACATCTAACTTGTTTGTTTGTTTTGTTTAAAAAAAGGGATAAAATTTAATGAGCTTTAAATGATTTGCTTTGTTTTGAATTTCACACAAAGCTACACGAGGGCTATCTGTGCTAGTCGTCCCTAATTTAGCAGTGTAAGACTAGAGGGAAGGCAACTAGTCATCACCACCCACTGCCAACTCTTGGGACACTCTTTTACAAACAAATAATGGGATTGACCATCACATTATAATTATGCGTCAAGCGCCTTAATCACCTGGCAGCCAGACTGGGAACTTTAAATGAGAATATTTCAAACAAGCATAAAAGTTGACATTTTAAACTTTCAATCTCAAACAATGTTCTATCAAGATCTTTAAACTTTTATTATTAACATTATTTTTTTATACTTTGTTATCTTTTAAACTATATGTGGTGCATTTATACTGAATTACTTAAAAAAAGTGTTTTACCACCCTCTTTAAATTATACCTTTGAAGACCATTTACCCAAAATAACTATCTTTCAAGAAGAATAAGGCATTTTTTTTAAGTTTAATAATTTTCAATACTTTTAAAAAGAATTGATACAAAAGATACACAGCTTGTTAATTTTGTTTGATAGAGTATATTTAGTTACAATTTTGTTGTAAAACCAATACCAAACACTTTTACTGTCGTCATAAAACTTACAATTTGATAATCAACTACAACACTATCATCATCAACAGATAGATCTTGTATAAAAACAAAACAAATGGAAAAACTGGACAAAAAGTCAGATTTTTGTTTTGATGTTTATTATAAATTGATAATAGTGATGTTCTTACCCCTGTAATAAAGTTTACTTTCCTTTTATTTACTGTTGATAACTTAGCTAAATATTCTGGCCTTGGATGTTCCTGATGATACAAAAACAAACCACATTATGATCAAGAGTTCAGGTAAAACATCATATCTGTGTGTTAAGAAATTTACATTTTTAAACATATATTTTTGAGAAACTTTCTCAAAAGAATACCTCTAGAAAACATTCAAATATTATTTTTATAAGACAAAGTTTGAAAAGATGTTCAAAGGGAAATACTAGAGAATAGCTGTAAATATCCTACTGGAAACAAACAAAGTTAAAGGTCCTGAACACCCAATCAAGGCAGGAAAACAAGGTCATTAACACTTTCACATCAAGTAGGTCAAACTGCATATATCACAATCTTTTACAGAGTTAAATTCAAAATTTAATTAAGCTAGTTATTATCAATGTATATAAGTAAACTTTATATCACAATGTAATTACTGAATCAAATTTTTATTGTATTTAAGTTCTTAGATTCTTCTATAATTTATTTATCACCCCTCCAAGAATTGAATAATTTAATGTAAATTACAGTGGAATCCCTCTAAAGCAGCCACCTTCAGGACTGAGACAAACTGGCTTGATTAGAGGGGTTCCACTGTACATAATTAGGGATTATATAAACAAAAAGGGACTGTGATTGAATAACCACTTTCAAGGGGTGACCAAACCCGATGGGTGGCCACTTGGAAGGGGTTCCACTGTAGTTATTACTCAGACAAGGCAAAAATTTCACAGCTTTCCATTTTATTTATTTATGATGTCATACACTAGGAGATTAGAGTCATTTAGCATGCACACCAATCACAGCCTCTATTTTACAAGCTACCAATAGTTCTCTCAGATGTTGTATATCCATAGACTTACTGCTGTACTAACAGGAGGCATTTAGTGTGGTAGTGCCACAAAAGAACAAAAACAGATGCTGGTAAATAGTACATTTTTTTTTTTCATAAGTATTCTTTATTTATTACTATAAAAGTAACTAAAATGAAAAAGCAAAAAAGTTGTTGGATTAGCTAAAATAAAGAATAACAATTAATTATTCTTCATATTGTTTAATGTAATTCAATAGGGTAACATAAGTTGAATGTTCACCAAGTGATTTAAAACTTGTGATGAAGTATTAACAGTTACATGTGGTTCAAAGTCAATAAAACTATAAGATTAAGAATAAACAGATGTCACAAGTTTTTAAGTTATTTAGGATAAACTATCACAGTTTAGGGCCACAATTTGCTGTCATTCTAGCGCAATAAAAATGTAATTTATAATTATTTCATAATTTTTTATGATGGTTTTGAGGGTGTTTAAATTGACTGATCATTTAGAGAGTTATAGTTTGTAAAATAACAGATAAAATAAATTTTTTACTGACAGCAAACATCTGATATTTATGAAGGAGGTTTAAAGAACTACATAAGTGAAATTTGAAAATTTTTAAATGAAGTATTTCTAATTTTAACATAAAAAATCACTTTGTAATCAGAACAGTCAACACTATGACAACATATAATTAAAATATTTTTATGATTACTGTCAAAGTTTGTGATGACACAACTAGTACCTTCAGAATCACAGTAGGTATACTGCCATGGTTAAAAGTTGATGTTAAATACACAAGCCCATTGTGATAAAGTTAGTTACTAAGGTACACATTACCTCTAAAGTATCAAAACTAGTCATATCCCAGTGGTGGGTAAATATTTCCAAATACTTTTTCCACAATTCAAGAAATATTACAGCTGAAAGTAAATAAAAACAAAGTGAAAGGTTTATCATCAGTAAAGTCAGAAATTGCAACAGAATATAAATCACTCTTTAAACTGATGTGACTTGTGACAATTAATTCAACTATTTTGTTCACCAAAGTGTTAGTAATTAAAAACTTTGTAAAGTGTTTTCTTTTTTCCTTGAAAAGTCCCAAATTACAGATAAAGAAATCTCAAAGTAATAACATGTTTTTGGAATTATTTTGAAGTGTTTGATGGGAGATTTCAGTTATAGAAGTTTGAAGTCTTGGATCTGAAGCAAATTTGATGTGTTTTATGTTGGTTTGAAATTAAGGCCATTTCAAGTAGTGTAAGTATACAATGTTGGACGTTTTTATGTTGAAGTAACCCTTTTGCTATGGGTGTCCATTACTACACATCTCATGAGGATTTTCTTAGTGAGTTACTTTCCCAAAATTCAGGTCCTTTGTGAAGGTCAGTTTTATATTACTGTATATAGTAGCATGAGCACACATGCACCATGTCATTGTAACTTCTATACTGTTATCCGGGCACAGTTGAAAGATCAATATAATAAAAATAATAAATATATAAACAGAGAGTGGACAAGAAAAGTGGCCCCCGTGAAAATGCTGTTAATTTGTTATATATTTTATTAGATACCAGAAAAATGTGTAAAATGCACTTCATGAGATCTGTTCAAATATGATATCAAATACAATAACAATATTTTCAAGGGAGGGGCACTTTTCTGTCCTCCCCTTGTACATAAATGTATAATGTTATCAAATTTAAGCTATTTTATATGAATTATAGTTTGTAGTTATTTCAGAATGAAAAAAAAGCATTCTTTATATTAATTTCATAATTGTTTATAGTGGTCAAATCTATCAAGCCCATATAGAGTTTCATTAGTAAAAATAACAGACAAAATATTAAGTTTTTTTCTGTACAAAAATGTTTGATAATTATCTGGAGGTTATAAAAAATTTGTATGTGAAATTTGAACATTTTCTGATGCATACCAGTAATTTTAATCTTAAAATCAAAATTACTATGCATGTTGGATAGTCAACATGCAAAAAGAAAATAGTCACAAGAAAAGCATTACTTAAAAAAAGTATTAAAACTAAATAACAATTTGATATTTTGTGTATGAAAGTTCTAACAGAGTCTGAAGTAGAGAATAATATTTATTCAACTTTAACATGTAAATCTATATAATACTTACCCCAGAGTGACATACAAACATCAAAAAATACAGCAGCACCATTGTTGAAAAGATGAGTTATTCTGACAAAAGTGCATGCCTGGCCTAATATTCCATATCTACATCACACCGAGGACATAAAATGGTGTCCTTGTAGTCTTCACAAATGTCCTTACTGTAAAAAAAAATGCAGTTTTGTTTTAAGTTTATAGAATAAACACAGTACAGCTGTACATTTAAATCAATCATAATATACAACTACCAATTTCAATGATAATGCCACATACATAAAATAACTGATTAACTGAAATTATGTTTAAATCAATTTATCACAAAAAATATTAAAATATTTTAATGGTTCAAAACACATCAACCAATAAAAATTAATGGTTCCAATTATTATTCTTTACAATTATTCCAGCTACAAATGGCTTGTGTGAAAATAATTAATTAGCTAAACAGTGATTAATTAGTCCAGTGATTAATCACTTACCACATTCCATCAATCACATAGCTCTAAGTAACTGATTTATCTGAGGTATAATTTAGAAAATGATCAAACATGAGTTATAAAAATAATAAACTGTCTGATAACTCTTATTTTTTCCTCCCCCTTATTCAAACCTGTGAGCATCACCCATCAAGGTGAAGCACCCATACAGAAAACACAACATTCCTACTACTGAAGCTGGAATCAGCATACAGGTGTAATATCCAAACCAAAGTACAGGCCTATCTTAACTCCAAAATACTCCCTGAAAAAATTGAAAGGAACAAACATTGAAGTGATTCTTATCAAACAACATTTTGTGCATACAATAACTAATGAGAAACTCAAAAATATTCATCCATAATAATTTTTTTTATAAAGATTTGTCTCAATTTTAAACTTTGACTAGTATATGAGCAAGGTGATTTTCATGCTAAAATTAATACAATTTATATATCTTTAATATTACAGTTTCCAAATTCCATTTGCAAAGCTTCTAGAATCTTCTAATTGAATATCAACTTATTTTTTGGTAAATATTTATATGTTATGCATTATTTTCTCTACACTTACACTACATGAGCTTAGGCCATTTGTTTAACCTTGTAACCAAAAAAAATATGAAATGATATTTTTCCTTTCTAAAATCCCTGCAGATTACAATAAAAGCTTATCATTATTTATCCCGACTATCATCAGGCTTGCATCAGTTAAATATGACAACTTCCAGTATACTAAGCCTATGTAACAAGCTAGGAATCACCTTGTATACACTTAGTTCAAATTACAGCATAAAATTATGTAATACACACGATCTTCATACGTATATACATACATTGCAAAAAAATTAATCTATTTCTTCATTTATATTTTCTAATGTTACCTAATAAGTATTTTTTCTTTTATAACAAACCAAATATGTGCATAAAAATAACAAAAAATCTAGTACTTAATTGTGAATGCTGTAATTCTTTTTGTTGTCAAAGATTTAAAGTGTTGAGAGATGCAAACCCAAATTTTCAATGGCGATGTTTTTGTTTTTTTTCAAAAATTATTTATTAATTTCAAACACAATTTAGAGCACAAATAATAATAAACACAAAGCATACAATGTCCTATAATTATTACAATTTAACTGTTTTTCTAACCAAACATTGTGCATCAAAACAATTTCCTTAGCTGGTTAAAGAATGTCGTCGGTGTTTGGGTAATAAAAGTTCATACCCTGGAAAGTCAAGTTCTCTATCACCTCTTCCTCCTCTCCGAACTTATATTCTTGGCTGATTGATATTTATAACTGTGAACTGAATATTATTTGGTCCTTTTCAGGGCAATGTCCATGTATTTTGGCTCGTATACAGTTATTATTTTATTCTATTAGCAGAATGTCAAGTTTGCTGGTGGCATTTTTTTTAAATACATAAATAAATAAACTATATATTTTTTATTATTATTTAAAGTTTATATATTTTTATTATTATTTAAAGTTTATATTTTTATTATTATTTAAAGTTTATATTTTTTATTATTTAAAGTTTTTATATTTTTTATTACTATTTAAAGTTATACATATATATATTTTTCGTTTTATTTATTTTTATATTTGAAATATAAGGTAACTGGGGAGAGATATTTAGGACGAGCTTCATCGTATATGAGGTACCTGTCTAATCAGTGATGTCGAGAAACCCACTTGTTGAGAAATTTATATGCAAAAACGGCTCGTTTGGGTTGAGAAAATATTTTTACATGTTTTCTCAACCCAAACGAGCCGTTTTTGCATATAAAGGTACCTGTCTAGTTCGCATAGTAATTCGTTTTTCATCCAATTCTTATTAAAGTACATTATTGTAATATGTAGGAGTCTATCTGGTATGGTTGGTAGGTTCGAGTATTTGTAAATGAATTGAGATGATATAGTTCTTGGAACTCTGTATGCAGTTATAAGGAGTGTATTTTGGATTGTTTGTAGTTTAGTTTTAATTATTTTGTTGCTTACAGTTATCCATGCTGGAGCTTCATAGTATATTACAGGTCTAATACATGTTTTATAGATTTTTAGTATGTTATCTGTAGATGCTCCACTGTTTTTATCAGTTAAACTCCTAGCATAGTTAGTTCTTCGCCAGACTTTATTTTTAATTTCGCTCACATCATTGATCCAAGTTAGTTTTGAATCACAGGTCAGACCTAAAACTTTTGCCGATGGGGCAATCTGGAGTAGAGTGCCATTCATATATAGTTCTGGCTGTTGTTTTTTTGTGTTTTATTAATTTCGTAAAGACTACGAGTTGTGTTTTTGCTGTGTTTATTTTTATTTTATATTTTTGACAGTATTCACTTATTCTGTTTAGTTGCGGTTGTATGTTCGTGGCTGCTATCGTGGTGTTGCGGCACTTTTCCAGACTGCCACATCATCTGCGAACTGTGAAGAGAATCCATGATTTTGGTCCTTCAGTGGCATATTGTTTACATACATGATGAAGAGTATAGGGCTAACCACCCCCTCCCTGAGGGACACCAGCTTGTGGAGTAAAGTATTCAGAAAAAGTTCCTTCAACATTTACTCTACATTTTCTATTTTCCAAAAAGTTAGATAACCAGCGAATAATTCCTCGCGGTAGTTCCATTTCATTCATTCGGAACCTTAGACCATCGTGCCAAACAGTGTCGAATGCTTTCTCGATATCAAGTAAGCAAGCGACTGTACATTCTTTTTTTATTGAAGCTATCTATTATGGTTTCTGTTAATCTGATTAGGTGGTCTGTCATTTGTCTTAATTTTCTGAACCATTTTGTTCTTTTGGTAATTTTGATGTTATCTCCAAGAATTTGGAGAGTCTATTACTGATTATTCTTTCAAGAATTTTGCCTACACAGCTGGTCAGGCTGATTGGTCGGTAGCTATTAGGTTTATTCGCTGGCTTTCCTTCCTTATAGAACATTAATATATTTGCAAGCTTCCAAGAAACTGGGATGCATCCTGAGGATAGAGATAAGTTAAAAAGTGAATTTAGGTGGTCAAACAATTTCGGAGTGCCCTTTTTTAGGAGGATAGCTTGTATTTCGTCTTCACATGGTGCTTTGTTTTTTGTGTTTTTTATTGCTTCTAGTAATTCTTGAAGGTATATTTCATTTGTTAGTAATGTGCTTGCATAATCTGTATCGGAACTTGTATTTGTATCAGTTATGTTTACTGGAAAAATTGGTTCAAATTGATGTTTATTGTTTAATATGTGATTAGTGACTTTATTATAGAAATATGTATTCATATCTGGATTAGTGTGAGTTTTAAATGTATTTTGGAGTTGATCTTTGAAAGCTTCGGCCATTTCTTTATTTGTGTGGGCTACAGTATTATTATGTTCTGTCTGTGTTTTCATTTGTGAGTCTTTTAAGATGTGACCAGAATTTTTTCGGGTCAGTTTTATCATTCAGTTTAGTGCAGTAATTGTCCCATTTATTTTGTTTTTGTTGTTTTATTTGTGTTCTGATGTGATTTCTAATGTTGTTTATTTGCGTTTTAGCTAGTTAAAGTAAACTTAGTGATAGCAGATTTGAATCTATGTTCCGAAAAACTTCAAAACCATCCTGTGAACGAGATGGCATTATACATAAAACAGAATATTAAATATTTATTTTCTGATGGATATCAATAATGTAATATCAAATGTCAAAGACAGAAAGATGTGTTGTTTCTTGTGGCGAAATATTATTGTGAAATGTATGTGTATAAAGAAGGGGACACACAAAGAAATCAAGTCAGCCTTCAAAAACATGGTTGTAAAGTGTCGTCTGAAGAAAATACAGAAATATCCAAATTCTCTTTGTTAACCTGAAGATGACATAAGACGTTTAAAGCCTTGTTGTCTGCATTATTTTAATAAAAGTTTTAATACCAACACTGGCCGTATTTAAATACATTGTTATTTGAAGTAGGTTTCTCGTGATCACGAAGTACATTCTGTTGAAGACTCCAAAGAAAAAAACTTTAACTTTATATGACAGTCTGATAGCAGCAGTAGTAGCTTGGCCAAATTGTTGCTCTATGAAGTTTGGCGCGATTAGAGGAGCTGGATATATAACAACCAAATTACCATTCTGTTTGTTTGTTTGTTTTTTGGAATTTCGCACAAAGCTACTCGAGGGCTATCTGTGCTAGCCGTCCCTAATTTAGTAGTGTAAGACTAGAGGGAAGGCAGCTAGTCATCACCACCCACCGCCAACTCTTGGGCTACTCTTTTACCAACGAATAGTGGGATTGACCGTCACATTATAATGCCCCCACGGCTGAGAGGGCGAGCATGTTTGGCGCGACTCGGGCGCGAACCCGCGACCCTCGGATTACGAAGCGCACGCCTTAACACGCTAGGCCATGCCAGGCCCTTATCATTCTGAATGATGCTTCTTTCCTGAAACAGATAATTAAAGTAAAACATAACATAAATTATGTGGACGCCACTCTACGGACCCAGAACACGTTTCAGAGACGAAGTATCTATGATGATATTTATTAAACATTTATAGAAATATAAAAGAACATTTCAAAAACTGAAATGTCACAGTAACAAAAAATAATAGATTAACGAAAGCTTACATTACTTATATTACTAGTTTGTTAAATGATTTATGCTTAAGTTTTGGATGCTTTTGCTCTCGGTTTATTGGTAGTTTAACTGAGAAATGGACATGTTAAGATGCTAGGTGCAAAAGTACCTTAACAGCAAATAAAGAGATAGACATGCATAAAGTGGGAGCATGTAGTCGGTTTAGGTTCGAATTTCCGTCACACCAAACGTGATGGTGGAGTTATAATGTGACGTGCAATATCACTATTCGTTAGCAAGTTGGCACTGGGAGGTGAGAACTAACTACCCACCCTCCACTCTTATACTATTGAAGAAGGGACGGCTATCGCAGGTAGCCCTTGTGTAACTTTACGAAAAACTGAAAACAAAACAAACATATCACGATATACTTACCCAGTGTAAAAGTACTTTTTTATATAATTGTTTAATTATGCTGATGGTATGAGATGCCAAAGTCTTGGATATTTTTTTATAGCGTATGACCGGACAAAAAGAATTAAGAAACTAAAATAACTACACGATATTTTAAACAGATCTGGATTTTTGTAATAAGTATTTACAAACTTGAATAACTCTGGTAATCAATTAATTTTTCACAATTATTTTTATTTTGTAGTGCAGATTTCTGAATTAAGTACAATTCTATAGTGGGCTACATTTGAGAGTAACGCTCGTAGCAGGGTGTGGGTAAGGGCCAATAAAAGGTGAGGTGTTGGCTGTACGTCCATAATATTGGTGATGTTTGTGTATCCGAACTAGAGCGTTTTGCTAAGGTCTGCTTGAAACATCATTTGCATGGTGTTCTCTTTCCACGTGGTTTTTAACTAGTCATTGATCAATACGAACATTTTGTAGACTAGAAGCTCTTTGGCGTTTCACATGTGAGGATGCTAAAGCACGTGCATTTCTCCAGTTCAAGTTTGGTGCCTTATCGTTGTAAGACGCCAACAAGGGACAATGTTAGCATTAGTTCAGAATTGAGTTTTGGCAGCAGCTTGGGTCCTGAGCTGACGTCGTTTTAGTCTTCAAGCACCTCAAGCCTCCAGGAAATGAGTTTTCCACCAGAACCACCCAAGGCACGATATTAATCGTTTATTAATCAATGTACATACCGCTGACCAATTCTCTTGAGGACATACAATAAAACTAAAAACATATATATAACTTATCGTGTGTGAAAATAGACAACAAACTTATAACTTCCATCGTATCTAATAAATACCTATGTCATCACCTGATGAAATACTGTAAAAGAGTTACTGTAATCAGTGTAGAGAACTGGTGAATACGGACACTGGAGTACATGTTACTTTCAGAATGCTTTGTGCGTTGTTAACACTGATAGCTACCAGGAGATGATTTCAAAATTAACCACTTGTTAAGAATATTAAAGGTTTTGAATGGGTAAGGAAGATAACATTATTACATATTTATGATAATAACAAATATACAGTGTTTCGACAGTAATTTGTTGCCACTGGGTGCTTCGACCATGTTCTAGAAGCGTTGTACATTTGTTACCAGTTATGAAGTTTTCTTCTAATTTATTCAAAGACTTAAGCAGTTTTCAAACTTTATTAGTCTTAACGCGCGGTTCTTTATCTTTAAATTTATTAACATGTTTTGTCTGTTTGTAGTCAACTTTAAGTGTTTAAAAGTTTTATTTTTAGTGTTATAAGCTAAGTACTAAACTACGGTGGGCAGAGGGATAAAACGTAGTTCTAAAAACGTCTGGTAGGTTAGAAATAAATTGAGTCATAATTCAAAAGTTCTATTATAATATATTGGTTATTAACATTAACTTCCTTTGTCTTGCCGTCTGCAGTCTTAAATTAATACTCATATCAGCATGTTAAACTGATATAAGTATTAAGTTGAGACTGCAGATGGCAAGATAAAGGAAGTTAACGAGATCATCCTGTTTTCTGGAACTTTATCTCACTGCTAAAGTACCTCCTAAACATTTCGTTACAAGCTCATCTTCCTGTTTTCTGGAACTTTATCTCACTGCTAAAGTACCTCCTAAACATTTCGTTACAAGCTCATCTTCCTGTTTTCTGGAACTTTATCTCACTGCTAAAGTACCTCCTAAACATTTCGTTACAAGCTCATCTTCCTGTTTTCTGGAACTTTATCTCACTGCTAAAGTACCTCCTAAACATTTCGTTACAAGCTCATCTTCCTGTTTTTTTGGAACTTTATCACACTGATATATATACCTTCTAGACCTGTAGCTGTAAAATCATAGTTCGTTTTAAAAATAATTTATTACAATCTTCTCGATAAAAACTTTCTCAAAGTCTAACCATAAGGTTTTCATAACGACACAAAATTTGAGGCATCTCTCTTTCACTGGTCTTCTGATACCGAACTTTGAAGACAGGCTACAAAATATACAATTAACACATATATAACACATGACCATAGTCTTGGGTCTGATGTATCTACATAAAGTTTATGTAATTTGGAGTGTATATTTTGAAGATAAATTCCTTACAATTATCAAAATATATAAGTAGTTCCTGTTGCTGCATTTTGGAATAGAACGTGTATTTGTTATGAAGAACACTTGTGACATAAGAACGTTATTTTATCTTCTTTCGTATGTAAATTGATACGACTAGACAATTTTCCAATATTAAACTTAACACGTTCATTTTCACCAGTGTGGTTGCCAAAGTAGAGAACCTGGAAGCTGGATCGTTGTTTAGAATTTGTAATCTGGGAGGATCAGGTGCTTTTCAGATCTCTTCTTCTCTGTAATGACAGTAAACAAATTAAAAAGCAAAGATAGTTTCACTCTACATCTAGCTTGTTTGTTTTGAATTGTGTGCATAGCTACACAAGGGTTATCTGCGCTAGCCGTCCCTAACTTAGCAGTGTAAGACTAGAAGCAAGGCAGCTAGCTATCACCACCCATCGCCAACTCTTGGGCTACTCTTTTACCAACGAATAGTGGGATTATCCATAATGTTACACTTCCCCAACGGCTGAAAGAATGAGTATATCTGGTGTGACGGGGATTTGAAATCTGCGACCTTCACATTGCGCGTCAACCACCTGGCCATGCCGGAACACTCTACGTCTAGAATGACGTGAATGAATACACGAACGTGTGTATTTAAGCAGAAGGATATGTTTTTAATCATATTAGAAACTATAAAAGAATTACTGAGTTAGTATTAACTAAAAAAAACTCCCACTTCGAAGGGTGCAGACTGTGATTTAGATGCTAGTTAACTTCAGAAGCTTTCAGCAAATACGGTTAGTAACTGAAACCAAAACTTTGTTATTTATTATATCTTTTAAAGTTATCAGTCGTGTTCTTATTTTCAATTAGGAAAGGTTAATCTGGGCAGAAATGTGTCTGAATAAGTGACGCTGTTGTAGCATATAGTGTGTGTTAACACGTACAAGATACACCAAGAACGTCCCGTTGTTAGTGTGCATGGTGAAGTAGGCTTATCCGCAGCTGTAATGTGTAATATACTACGTCATCACTGGGCGAGGAATATACGTGATCAAAAGGATGTAACAATACACCTACACGGTCGCTGATGCAGACATCGTTCAAGTTTTCAAAGTCACAAAAACAACTATATAAAGTATTTGTATACCTAGTTAATTATTCTCCTGTTGATCGTTTTGACGTCTTGGTTACAATATAAATTTAAAACGAATGGAGAGCAGATAAGTATTTATTCTTGAGGTGATTATGAAGAATGTGACGCATGCGCATTTTCATGAAAATGATATCACTGATGAAAAGTTCGGTTAACGAATAAAGATCAATAACCAGAATCCATTATAACACACTATATGCAAACTGTTTCTATTACGTTTACATGTTTATGTGCTGTGCTTTACATGCAAAAATCGCAGTCATGTCGTCAACAACGAGTAATAATTGGGTTTTAGCTTTAATGGACTTCTCATACCTTTTTCTCTCAAAACGTTGTCCCACTCTAGAAGTAAGCTTTAAAACTAAAACTGCCTCTAATACTCTTGAAACAAGAACAAGGAACTTATCTTAGAACGAAGTGACTGGATAACCTGGGAATGGGTCTCAGAATCAAATGACTGATAGAGAGTAGAATATAGAACTCAGAATCAAAAGACCAACGGAGACGGAAATGGGTCTTGTCTCAGAACCAAAAAGGGTAGGGTGTTGGTCGCAAAATCAAGTGATTCATTGCAGGTTCGTAGGAAAAGGATTTTTAGGAAAAATAAACAGTTCCTAAATCCACTTGTCAAGAATAAACAGTTCATAAATCCGTCATTCGGGAATGCTTCAGTATAAACCATTTTAACCAACATAACAATATCGTCAGAGGAATATCTACAGTAGAAATTTAGGCTTAGAGATAAATATACAAGATGACAATGATTTAGAGTTTTTTACGTAGTTTTAACAGGGTGTTAACTTGTTGAAAAACGTTTGTTCCAGTAATTGAGAAATGGAGCAATGTAATCATTGACAGAGTTGGAAACATTTCCATAGTGATTTTGATCATTTTATTACTGTTGATATGACTTATGTGTTGACAAATACGTATAGTTAGTTGCTCATTCTGATAATTTTTATAAGTTTACCATGAGTATTTATAATCTAGAAATTTTCTGTAACTTGTTTCTCTTAAATATCCAACACTACTTGAATTCATTTTTGCCTTTACAAATGGATTTTGTAGTATTGAAATTAAATAATTGTTTGCTTTGTTTTTGAATTTCGCGAAAAGCTAGACGAGGGCTATCTGCGCTAGCCGTCCTTAATTTAGCAGTGTAAGACTAGAGGGAAGGCAGATAGTCATCACCACCCACCGCCAACTCTTGGTCAACAAATAGTGAGATTAAGCGCACATTATAACGCCCCCACGGCTGAAAAGGCGAGCATGTTTGGTGTGACGGGGATTCGAACCCGCGATCCTCGGATTGCGAGTAGAGTGTCTTATCCACTGGCCATACCCGGCCTGAAGTTGAATAAATGTCCTTCAAATAACACAATATTAGTTGCTTTTATTGTTTTCTTCATGGAAAGGGAACTAGGACAGCATACACAAAATTAATTTCTTTGAGAAATCAAAACACTAAGAAGTAATTTTATTACTGCTGAGACTGTTAAAAAAAACCTTTAGGGAGGTTGTGATTTTGTATTGTAGCTACAATAACGTTTTGCAACAATATTGTAATAGTGTTGTAGTGATCGCGTTGTTTCCATTACTGTTATGAACCGTTATAGCCCCCTAATAACAGTGTGTATATATATATATATATTTGTATTTAAAGATACAAATGTAAGTTATTTAAATACAACGTTATGTACTGAAATCTACGACGTTAAATTGTTTTATGTAGTAAAGTTTTATTCTAGATTTAAGCAATGTGCTATCTTGTGTATAGATGTGAGTTTCTAAACTGACACCATGCAACATTTTCGAAAACTATGTTTTATTCTTTAATTCCCGTGTTGCATTTTGATGTACAAAATAATTTAAATACTAGTAACAAATGACTTCATGTCAAGAAATTTCTTATTTTTCTTTAATTGGACACTCAACGTTTCGCTTTTCCGCTTCTCCAGAAGAGTTCCTCTAAAACACAAACCGTTACAGTTTGTTTAAGCGGTAAAGCGAAACACTGAGTGTCCAATTAAAGAAAAATAACAAATTTGGTGTTATTGTTTATTATATAGTATTATTATGCTTGTTTGTCTTTTCAGAGCAAAGTCGCATTGGACTGTCTTCTGTGTCGACCGCGGGGAATCGAATCTCGGGTTTTAGAGGTGTGAGTCTGTAAACTTACAGCCGTCCCAAAGAGGGACCAATAACTATGACAGCGACGGAATGTGTTTACGCGTCCTCAAGTGCGTATTCTCGCGGAATATTCGGAACATATGATGTTTAATAAAATGTTTTTACCCCATTTCACAGTACGTATAACAATGTAATCTTATAACTAACACATTAACGTGTAATTTTTTATAAGAGATTAAGGTCAAAGGTTAAGATAAGAGCAGAAGCTGTTATTACCATATTGACTTCCTCTTGTACAGTAATGTTTTGGAGTTTATGAAACGTTACTAAACAATAAACTACATTTCATACAGGTCATTGGAAAGAGCAACTGAAAGAGACCTAAACTTGTCAATGATGTGTCAGTCGAGTGAAATACGAAGCATGCTGTTTCTCACGCCTGTGTCGTGCCACGTGAGCTAAATCGTAGTTTGACATTGGAGCATGCGCAAATACTTTCAGAATATTGTGAAGCGCTATAAATCTAATAGTAAAACCTTTAACTGCTCACAAATTAATGCCTTCTTCACATTATAATGTTTCTGATAATAAATTCTATTATTTTACTCGAACAATTTAAAAACAAGATGAATTCTTAACGAAACAAATAAAATAAAACAAGACAGAAGTAGTTTATTGTATGTTAATCGACGCTATTTATATACCATTTATTTTGCATATCAATACATAGATTTAGTTGAAAACCACCAATGAAGATTTAGCCAACATATACACTAATAAAACAAACAGAAACTGTGCGATGTATCATTTAGATCTCTAACTTCTTCAGATTGTCTCAATGGTTTTGTAAGTGCTTTTCCCCTTTGTAATAGAAGTTTATAAGCTGCAGTAGTTTAATAAACAACTACGCTTCACTGAACACGCATTATCCATAAAACTTTTACTGTTGTTCGTTCAAAGACCAATTTGGTTGGAATGTATCCAGTCTGAGCGTCAGAGCCTGGGGCAAATGCCTTTAGGGTGCTACAAGACAACCTTGTACAAGCTGTCAATGTTACGGAGTTATTACAAATTCCTATCTTCGACCAATGATTTCATAATCCCGTTTATCTTCTGTAATGAACTTTGACATTGTCATACGATAGGTCAAAGAAAGAACTTTATATGAAAGATTTATAATGAGACAGCACGAGCTTCGAACCAAATGGTTAAGTACGGATCTCATGCATGCCATAAGATCATTACATATCATTAGCTGGGAACAGATATTTTATAAGCTTTTTCTCAAAGTGCGTCATTGTGTATTGTGAAACTAAAGCCATGAATTTCACTGAATATTACATAAAACAAATGTATATTCTGTGTTTTAGTGGGAATAATTTTATCATTAGTGGTATGTTACATCTTTCTTTCTACATAAAATAAATGACGATTTAAACAAAAGAATTTTACGTCTTTTGAAAAGGCATCAGTGGAACTTGACTAAAGTAAAAAAATAAAATCGCAAAAAGGTTCAGTGAACACATTCTATATGTGTTTTTACTCGCAAATAACTATTGTTTCATTGAATCTGTGATTTTACTTACAAACACGTCGGCCTTGTTTTACTGAATTTGTTTCATTCCCAAGTAGGTTTTTTTTTTTTATTGAATCTATTTTTACTCCCAAGTTGTTCTTATGTATTGAATTTGTGGTTTTACTCAAAAGTAGCTCTTGTTTTATTAATTTTGTTTATACTCAAAAGTAGGTCTCATCTTAGTGAACTTATGTTTTTACTCAAAAGTATTTTTATTGAATCTGTATTTCTACTCAAAAGTATCTCTTCTTTATTGATAAGATGAATTATTTTATACATCACAAACTTTTTATTACGTCTGTGTTTTCTTATAACAAAGCCACATCGGGCTATTTGCTTTGTATACCGAGGGGAATCGAAACCCTGATTTTAGCGTTGTAAATCCGAAAACTTAACACTGTACCAGAAGGGGACCTCTTTATTGCAATTAGTAGACATAAATTAAATTAGTTTATAATATATATATATTAAATCAGAATTAACATTCTCAAGAGACCATCTGAAAGAATTAATATCGTTAAATAATTAAATTAGAGGTTAAGGTTCACTACTGACCATCTGAAAGGAATAACAATGATAGATGCTATATCAGCAGTTAATTTCTGTTATAGACTGCCTGAAAGAGCTGATATTATTTATTTTTTATTTAAAGGTTACAATCTGTTCTGTGGACTGTCAGAAAGAGTTCCTATTGAATGATTTTAAAAGAGATTACTTTTCGCTGAGACTGCTTGAAACAGCAGATATTGTTCGATATCAAACCGAAAAATAATTTTGGTTTTAGATCGTTTGCAAAATTTGTTACTAAATCAGAGATTAAAGTTTGCTCTAAACTGTCGGTGAAACTGATATTGTTTGATATCAACTCAATGGAAAATCTTTTTTCCAAGCATTAACTCAAAACTATCTGAAAAACTTTATGTTATTCTGTACTATATTATGTTATTTGTTGACAATATTTCTAGACTTACGCTGAGTTAATTAATGCTTACAACACGACACTCGTCTATTCTGTCTGCTTCCTTCTTAAAGCAGATATTAAAATTTACGCTCCATGAATCGTGTTCTCTCTTTACTGTTAGTTTACTAACAAAATATGTACAAGTTATTTGGTTATAAATGTTTCTTTAATTAAGCATAAATCATAGCAGTTTGTACAAAAATACAGTGAAGTTAAAAGTGTAGAACTTGTATTTAGTCAAGTTTTTATATACTGTGACAGCAAACAAGATGTTAAATTATACTTTACGACTATATTCGTCGTTTTCTTTCTAACCAGTATATTTTGTCAATAATAAGAGTCTACACGGTATTAAAATATTAATAATTTAATAAAAACATGTTCATAAAGAAACTTTCGAAGTTTATCATGACAGGATTTGAATTTTTTTTAATACAATAATCGATTACCAAGTTGTATCACTTTTTAGATGCAGTGAATGTAGCTTAAAATGAATATATTTCCATTGTAGTAAATTAAATATTCCAAGCCGGATTAAGGGCAGGGCTGAAGAGACAGTTGTTTCCTGGCCCCCAAACTATTTTGCTCCCTCTGGCTTTAAGTCATTGAAAAACTGGGAACTAGAATTTTTAATATTCTTAAAAATCCGCAGACTTGGCAGTTTTGGGAATAATAACTTCCAAGCTGAAATATATTTAGTAATAAAAGCTGCGTTTAAAAAAATATGTCCTCATGACTCAGGGGTATATCTGAGAACTTCATATCTTTACCTCTTAGTGTTTCTCTCTCTCTCTAGGTATATAAATTTATATACCCAGGAGGGTCAGGTACACTAGACCTCTTCCTCCTAATGTCTTCCTTGTGGTATAGGTTTAAAAAACATGGGCCGCCGTAGTGGAGAAGGGGGACAAGTAATGTGGTTGTGCATCTGTATGTGAACTTTTGGAAAGCAGCCTATTAAAACGACAGTACAGAAACCACTACACCTGGCTTGGCTTATAATTTCATGTCGGCCATTGGTTGAAACGTGTGACTTGTGGACTTGTGAGACATGCTAATTTCATTGTTTCACCACATCAGCGGTTCCAATCCCTTTTAGTCTAAGATCCTCTTGATAGAAAAAAGAAAATTTGAGGCCTCCCAACTTATAACCACAGCATGAAGATTACAAAATAACAATGCTGTGGTAGAAACAACAGCATCTCATTTCGACACGCTGTATCATACAATTAATTTAACATAATTTTCATCGGCTTTTTGTTTGTCTAAAAGAAAATTAATTCAGCGTTTTTTATTTCACAGACATCCTTTTATTTTTCTGGCACACATTGAAAACAAAACATTATATAAATTGTTGGATTATAATCAAATATTTGCTGTCATCAAAAATTTCAACTTCATGTTTGATTTCATGGCTAAGTTCAGTCAATCATGTTAAAAAGTACGATTTTGATAGCAGTGAAAAAAATTATTTTCTGAAAAAAGTGACTAATTATCCTTTAAACAGCAGGAATGTTGTAGGTAGCAGCACCAATTGATGATGGCTGCCGTTTAAGGGTTAAAAGAAAACAGAGATTTGGTGACATCAGTTCAACATTGAAATTCTTTATTTGAATTAATTATACATCACCAATTCATATATCATTTAAATATTTACTTGCTTTAATTACTAAATTTTGAAACACGAACAGAAATAATCAATTAAATACTTATAATCAATGTAAATAAAAATGTTGACACAAAAACAAACAAATATGGTATTATGGTTGGAGGTTATATGTTAAAAGTAGACCTCCTTGCTGTTTTTAGGGGTACAAGGATTGCCAAGTGGAATCTTCTTTGGTTCTTCTATCAGATACCTACCTTCACCCTTTATCATCATGAGGTAAGAAAAGTATGTCACTACAGAAATGACACACACGAATCCAATTACTGCTTTTATAATCAGAACAAAAAGTTTTTTACGCTTGCAAGCTATCGAAAATGAAGATTCATCTTCGTATTGGTCCGTAATAATGGTCTCATTCTCAAACTCCATATCAGTAGGAATGACTGGATTCACAAATGTTTCTTCTTTAAAAGGTAGCAGATTGTTTATATCTGGTTCTTTACTAACTGACGAAATAACATGTGGGATTTCATTTTCCTTCTTTAAAGAAAAACGACCGTACTACTTGTTGTGGCCTGAAGATGATGAGCTGGATAATTTACTGGAGGACTTGGTCTTGCTGGTTGATATTTTATTGGAAGAAGTCTTGACTCCTGGATCTTCTGATACAGTTTTTATGACTGAGCGAAAAATAGTTTCATCATCCCTTCCTCTTTGAGCTGCATAACCGTCATTATAAATAGGATCTTTTATTGTCGCATAATCTGTGTAAGTATTCCATCTTTGATTCAGAAGATGTTTCCCAGTATCAAAAACAACTTGTCCAGGCTTACGAATACTACGAGCATTAACAACTTCAACTAGCGACAACATTGCTTGTGTTATCACTAGTACAGATATGGCTGATGATAGCATACCATTTATCTTTAATAAAATTGACATGTTGTCGTATCGAAAACTTAAGAAAACGTAATCACGTATCGTTATTTATGTTCAAGGCGCTGTGTTACTAAGTTTAATGCGTGGTCTCTAAGAATTTTTAACAATATCGGTTTCTCGGACAATACTATTTGTTGCATGGTTTCTAAGCGTTTTTAACAATATAACAGTGAATATTCACTTATTATTTAAAATTCAAAGAAAAAATCACCATTGGACGTATAACGTCTGTGATTAAAAATCTGAAATTATGAGAAATTTTCTCTTACAATCTAAAGTTTCCAAAAAATATATATATTTTTTATTTTGCACACAGACACACATGGGCCTTCTACGCTGGCCGTCCCTAATTTAACAGTGTAAGACTAAAAAGAAGACAGTTTGTCATCAACACCCACCGCCAACACTTAGGCTTCTTTTTCACTAGCAAATAGTGGGAATGTTCGTAATGTTATATTGCTTACCGGGATTTAATGGCGAGTGTGTTTGGTGTAAAAACCATTCGAACCCGTGCCCCTCAAATTGCTAGTCAAGAGCTTGAACCACTTCGTCATACTGTGACATTTATCGTACCAAGCACTTCGTTTTTTAAATATTAAAGTTTGTTTTTACTTTTAAAATGTAGTGAGACTTTTATTATATTAGTCACACCTATTAAAGTCAATGAAATGATTTCAAATAAAAAGAATCATTGAAAATATTGTCAGTCTATTGAATTGAACCAGAATTTGTGTTGAATATGCACATTGTTACATGACAGAAAAAGAACTGTCACTTAAACCTATCATACTGTACATTATGTAATGGAAAAACTATTTTTTGTCCTCTTCTAACACATATACCGAATCTAAAATTGCGCTGTTTTATGATGTCAATGGTTACAAATGGTTTCTACTGGTTGGTATACGTTTGGTTGACATCGTAATAGCGTTTGAGATATGAAATTGGACATGTTTAGATCCTAATTTTGCTTTAATATAAATGTACGAACTATCTCTATGAAAATATCATTTTGAGGAGAGGATAATACAAATGTTTGTTTAGTCTGTAAAATAATTTTCCTCTTGACACCATTGGGGTAAAATATGTTGACTACTAAAAGGTCTTTGATAAAGATAAACTTTATATAAAACACCCATATCTTGAAGGAAGGTTAAAAACTTCTCCCGTTGTCCTTAGAATGTGTTTGTTGTTGTTGAACATCATGTTGTCCTACTTCTTTTTATCTAAAATATCAAATAATATTAATTATTTTTATTTGTTTATTAAACTTAACTTATGCAGTTGAGCAGAAACAAAATAGACATTTGCTTGATAGAATACAAGGATATATAAATACAGAAAGTACTGTTTATTTCAGTTGTAGGTATTGTAAGCAAAGTGTATAACTTTGCATTTTATACGTTTTGCTTAGTTTGTACACATATTAACTGCTATACGAAGTTTTTCTCCATGTACATATGTTGTTACTTCAATAGAATATTTTTTTAAATATAATAAGATATACACTATAGTAGTGAAGGAATTTTTATGAAAATATATACATTAGTACTGAAGTTAGATTGTGAATAAAACATGTTAGAAACTCCACATTTGTCCTCAAGATTGGTAAGGAAGGTCGACTCGCAATCAGAATCTCACGACGTTTGACTCCCCGTCCTACCAAATATGTTTGTTTGTTTGTTTTGGAATTTCGCACAAAGCTACTCGAGGGCTACCTATGCTAGCCGTCCCTAATTTAGCAGTGTAAGACTAGAGGGAAGGTAGCTAGTCATCACTACCCACCGCCAACTCTTGGGCTACTCTTTTACCAACGAATAGTGGGATTGACCGTAACATTATAACGCCCCCACGGCTGAAAGAGCGAGCATGTTTGGCGCGACCGGGATGCGAACCCGCGACCAAATATGCTCGCCCTTTCAGTCGTGAGGGCATTATAACTAACGATCAATCTCACTATTCGTTTGTAAACAATAGCCTAATAGTTGGCGGTAGGTAGTGATGACTAAGTCTTTACTGTTTATTTGTGTGAATATATCTAATATTTGTTGTGTTTTTAATTATCATAGTTTTGGAGACGCTTTTTCCGAACGCTCTTTTTCCTTCCGACTAACACGTACGTACATATACATATATATAATAAGGTACTTGATGTTTGATGATGTTTGGATTTTCAAAAGCCAAATTTATTGTTCTTGGTGTCTACTTTCATCAGATTCTGTCAGTTGAAGAACGTCACATGCAACGCTTTGAACACCGTCTGCGTAAGTGTGATGTATCGTTTAAAACTGTTAATTAGCTCTAAAAATGCTTTTCTGATGATACTAATGTTACTCAGTTCAACTATATAATACATAGACCAGTCTGCTACAGTAAACTGTATAATTAGTATAATTTTACTTTTTAAAAGAAACCTTCTTTTTCAGGCCGAGCTACTACAATTTTTTGATAATTTCTATTTTTTTAGTTACGTCGAGTAATATTTGCGTTACTTTGTAATATTTGTAAATCTACATTTCTGTGTGAAATTTAAAATGATGCAAAGAAATGGGTGTAGGAATGTTAAAAAGTTCATGTACACACGTCCTGCTTACTTTGAATCACTAGGCCAGTATGGTGATAACCGAAACAGATTTGGTCTAGTCTCGCTACCAGCTGAAAACTGCATATCCTGTTTACGTCAAATTATACAGAAGGGAGTATGTCCATGGTTAACTAACAAACATAACTGTTCTTATCATTACAAACAGTTCTAAAAATTCTGTCATTGATTTCCAGTTTTTCAACCTGGTTTAAAATTTTTTTGACCTTTATTTGTCTTGGTTCAAAGGAACTGTCATCACGAACTGCCTCAACCTTCTCTATAAGAACGTCATAACTGATTACAGATGAATATAATAATTACAATAAGTAATAATTAATCTTGATTATAACTAACAGTCAAACTACAGAACCTTTCTATGACTACTCTGGTGATCAGTTAGTTAACCACACTGTTAATACTATTTCTGGCGTTTGATAGATTGAAAAATTCGTCTGCCAGACTCATGTAATGACATTCTTAGATAACAATCTAGACGGACAAATATAAGTTTGAAATGGTAGGCAGATGGATGTAATGATGTTATGTATGATAATATTCCTGTTAGACAAATCTACTCTTGCCATATTAAATATATGATATAACGAATTTCTCTTTCGTAAACGTTCCAGTAGATAATGCTAAGTTTGTTGTGGTGGTCAGGTGGATGTAATGATACTGTATATGGTAAGACTTCTGTGGAACAAACCTGCAATTGTATGGTCATTTTCTGATAAATACGAAGGTGTACACAATGACCTTTCTTATAATACAAATCAGCGTTGAAGCTGTTTATGAAATGATCCACATCGGTAAGTAGCACAAGAATCCACAATAACATTGAGTTACCCAGATCAGAAGGGTGCTGATGACGTAGACGATTTGTATCTTTCAAAACGAGGGTTTCCTTTTAAAATGTATGATGAAGTCTTATCTTGATGTTGTCTCCCTTTAAATATGTATAATCTCTAATACTTACATCATCAGTTCTATGTGTGTGTGAATATGAGTAAGTTATTTATAAAACTTTCAGTTTGTAAAGAAAAGTGATTAACTGACACAATTGTCATTTAAAATGAATAACAAGATAAACCATGTTTTGACATATAATGTACTAAAGTAACATAGAATCATTCCGAAAGGCAGATTAAGTTTACTCTAGTTTTTTGCATGAAAAATAAAATAATAGATTCTTGTCCAGATGAAACAAATGTGCGTCTACATACTTGTCCGTAGAATGAGTATGAAGAACACTACCATAGAGCATGTTTATACATACACGCCCCTTGTTATGTAACTGTTAACAACTGATTCGTCCACATTCCTGAGACACTAAGTTAGTAACTACTTGAGTTACCAGTCTGGTTGGTGCAAGCGCCTTATCGCTGTCTACTTGAGTAGCGTATAACCTGGTTTACAAAACAAGTTTCGTGTAAAGTGAATCTACTCGACGACCTTTACAAGAAAATGTGTACGTGCTGAGCCGTGCTGGGATTTCTTTTATCACGATACCAAACGATTTATGCCGGAGTTTCTTAACAATGTTTCTTGACTCTTTATAATCAAGTATTATTATCATTATTTAAGCACTCTTAACACAAGTTTGGTTTGGTTTGAATTAAGCACAAAGCTACTCGAGGGCTATCTGTGATAGCCGTCCCTAATTTAGGAGTGTAAGACTAGAGGGAAGGCAGCTAGTCATCACCACCCACCGCCAATGTTGGGCTACTCTTTTAGTGGGAATAGTGGGATTGACCATCACATTATAACGCTCTCACGGCTGAAACGACGAGCATGTTTGGTACGATGGGGGATCGAACCCGTGATATTCGGATTATGAGACAAGTGCTTTAGCCACCTTGCTAAGCCGGGTCATGTTAGGCTAAACACATTGTGAATTGGATGGAAATAAATATTATTATTATTACTATACTTAAGTCAATCTTGACACAAGTCTATTCTTTAACATCGATTAAAATATTTTGTTCAAATAAAATGTTTTCAGTAAAATTTTATTTATTTTTCAATTCATTTCGCTGTAAAATAAGCTCACCTTTTACTGAAATATCTAAGTGTTTTACACTGACAGCGAGTAATAGATGGTTTTAGGACATGTAGGTTATAAGTTTTTATCATTCGAAATCTAACCTGTATTTGATACTCATTACCAGCTGACTCTTTTGTGATCCCTTTTTGGATTGTGTCTAAGTAACAGGATATCTCCAACACTTTCAAGAGCTGTTTTCACAGATACGATATTTTAACAATTATACGAGCATGTTTGGTGTGACAAGGAAAAAGCAAAAGGTATAGCAACATGAAAACTGTAAATTTTTTTTATATAAACTAATATTCAATATACCAGTTTATATTTTTTACATGACCTATTTATGACACCAGTTTGGTGTCGGTTTGATTTCATAGGCACACTTTTTTTTTTTTTTCCAGGACACTTTGAAAACAAAACATTATATAATCAGTGATGTCGAGAAACCCACTTGTTGAAAAATTTATATGCAAAAATGGCTCGTTTGGGTTGGAACAACGTTTCGACCTTCTTCGGTCATCGTCAGGTTCACAAAGAAAGAGGTAACTGACCGGAAGCTGACCACATGTTTGAAAGGGGTTGTGTAACTGAAAGTTGGAATGTAGAGGGCGGTGTTAGATGTTTGAATATATAATTTTATTTATTTTATTATATTAATATAGGTATAAAGGCGTTCCTTTATATTGGTTTATTTTGGGTTTTAGTTGTTGTATAAGTAAGGCTTCTTTAATTTTGCGTTTGTTTATGTTTGTTTCTTTATTTGGTATTTGAGTGTTTTCTATGGTTATGTTGTGTTTATTTGACTTGCAGTGTTCGAAAACGTGTGAAGGTGACTTTTTATGTTCTTTGAATCTGGTTTCCATTTTCTACTTGTTTCTCAATATAGAAGTTGTGGCAGTTATCACATTGTATTTTTTAAATAATGTTGGTCTGGTGTTTGTCAGTGTAGTTTTACATAGTATAGACCTCAGTTTTGTGCCTGGTTTTGAATAAATTTGGTATTAACTGGAATGTCGTATTTTGTTACTAGTTTTGCCAAATGTTGGTTATTTGTTTGCTGATGTCAGGAATATATGGTATACAGCAGTATATGGTTTCGTGATTTTTTGATTCGTGAGATGTGTTTACTTTAGTTGGTTGATTTTGCTTTCTGTCTAGGTGTTTGCGTATAATGTTTTCTACGGTTTGTGGAGGAAACTTATTGATGTTGATGAAGTATTGTTTTATTTTGTTTGATTCATCGTTAATTTTATCTGGTGAGCATCGGTTTTTGGCTGTGTTTATTTGGTTTCTTAGTATGTTGAGTTTTTATTTTGTTTCATGTGCTGAGTCCCAAGGAATGTATAGTCCAGTATGGGTGATTTTTCGGTGGATTTCTGTTTTGAATTGTGTGTCGGTTCTTGTAATTTTGAGGTTAAGAAATGATATTTGATTGCTTTCTTCCTGTTCACATGTGAAGTTAATGTTGGGATGTATAGAGTTAATGTGATTGAAAAAATTAAGTATGTGTTCTGTAGATTTGAATCCCGCAACCGTGTCATCTACATATCTGTACCAGTATAGTGGTGGATGTAATGCTGTGTTAATTGCTTGTGTTTCAACTTGTGTCATAAAAATATTGGCTAGAACTGGTGATACTGGGTTGCCCATGCTTTGGCCATTTGTTTGTATATAGTTTTGGTTGTTGAACATGAAGTTTGTCTCTATCGTGGTGAATTCTATTCGGGTTGCTAACTGGTTACTGGGAATTTCTATGGTTGGGTTAGGGTCTCGGATATAGAGTTCTAAGGCTATCTTGCAGGCTTCAGTGGTTGGAACTTCTGTAAAGAGGGATGTAACATCGAAACTGGCCATTAAGGCTTTATGATTAAGTTGATTTAGATTAGACTTGAAATTAAAAGAGTCTTTGATGAATGAGCTGGCTGAGGTTACATATTTGGAGAATGCCCATGCTATGTATTTACCAAGATTGTAATTAAACGATTCATATGTGGACATTATTGGTCGTAATGGACAATCTGGTTTATGAGGTTTGGGGATGCCGTATATTTGTGGTGTGCGTGAGTCGGTTTTACGTTGGTAGGAATAAAGTGTTTGTGAAATTGTGTTGGCTTTTTTCATTTGTAGTAGTAATTTGTTCAGTTGCGTCTCGTGTGTCTTTGTTGGATTTGTGTGTATTGGTTTAAATTTGTTCGTGTCTGATAGGATGTTATTCATTTTTTGGATGTATTCATTCGTGTTCATTATGACTATAGCGTTACCTTTTTCTGCTTTTAGAATTTTTATGTTTTTGTCTTGTTTTAGGTTTTTAATGGAATTAATGTCTCTTTTTGTAAGATTGTTTTTTAGTTTTCTGTTTTGTGAAATTATGTTGATGGTTTTGTGAGAAAATTCTTATAAAAAATCGTTTAAGATGTTGTTTTTAGGTGTTACTGGAAAATATAAATTTGTAATTTTACCTGGGAAGTTTGGCTGTTGGATGTCAATAAAATTATCTAAGTTGTCTTCTTTCT
This sequence comes from Tachypleus tridentatus, assembly GCF_004210375.1. Taxonomy (NCBI): domain Eukaryota; kingdom Metazoa; phylum Arthropoda; class Merostomata; order Xiphosura; family Limulidae; genus Tachypleus; species Tachypleus tridentatus. The sequence continues at coordinate 179,437,189 of NC_134825.1, read as the reverse complement.
GTTGGTTGTTTCCTTGTTGTTGTTCTCTGTAGAAAGTATCGCAAGTCTCCTGGCTAGGTCTTCTAAACATGTTTTGATTTCTATGGTTGGAATGTACATAGGTGCTATTGCGAAGTTGAGTCCTTTGTTAAGTAGATGCATCTCGTCTGTGTTTAATTGTCGGTCGGATCTGTTAATTATGAAGTTAGTCAACGGTTTGTCGTTTTGGTGTCTTTTCTGTTGTTTGCATCTTAGTTTCTCTAGTTTTTTGTTGTGGCAGATCTTTTTGTCTCTGTCGTTCTTAGTATTGATTTGGTTTATGTTTCGTTGTATAAGTCCGTAAATCTCTGGTTTAATGCAACATGCCAGTTGATGGTCTAGGTTCATTTTTTGTTTTTGTAAGTCATGTAGTTCTTTGTATTTTGTGTTCAACATGGCTTTAAGTAGTTTTTTCTGTAAATTTTGGATAATGTTTGTGTATGTATTAAAATTTTTTGAAAGTTTTACCTTTACAAAATTAGGGGTTAGTTGTTCCTTTCTACATTGTTGAATAAAATAAATGTCATTTCTTCTATTAATAATTCGTTGGTTTAAATTTCTTAGTTTCTTAACGATCGTGTGAGCGTGTACTGTTAATAGTGGTGTACGGTATGCTAGTTCAGACATAATGGTAACAGTTAAGTACAAACACACAAAAACTTACAGTTCTCGTGCAATCGCCTACCCTGGAGGTACCGGGGATCGAACCCGGGGTCTTTCGCATGCAAAGCGAACGCTCTACCACTGAGTTACACCCCCGTAAGTTCATGTTTATTTTCACTCAAACTTCTCAGAGCAACCTGTTGAACCAATGTGAAACAAAATTTGTATTTAAACATTATGATCTGACTGATTGAACGTTGTATTGGTTGCTTTCTTCTCTTCGTATATTTCTTTCTTACTTTTATGTATTCTGATAATGTACTTTATCATACAGTTTGCTTTAAAGTACTACTTATGTATATGTATGTATTTATATATTGCAGAGCCTAAAGCTCATATGACAGTCGTTTGAATATTACCTTACTTCCATAAGGAACACAATAATGAATTAGCCTTGCTATAAGTAACAAAGTGACCCATGGTGGTTATGATGACGATGTCTGGAACAATTGTTTTGTGGTATTCATTTTGTCATCGTCCAGACTAGCTGTACTCCACACATTGGACACATATTTTCATTATAACAGTGAAGGTCAAATCCTATTATTTGGTCTGACAAGAAATGAAACAGGGTGGCAATATCTGCCTCCACTCTAGTTTGTCTCTTCAGACTTAGTGCAGATGGCATTGATGTAGCTTTTTGAGAAATTCAACAAATAAACAACAAGCAAGATGTCATATTTTAAATGTGTTAATTACTTGTGTTAACAACATGTACCTCAATCACATCTGACAACTTTCTTTTTATACATTTTGTAACATTTGATGGTTTTGACTATCAGAAAGGCTGGAAAAGGATCATATAATTTTTTCTTCTGTTTTTTCGGGAAATATATTTATGTCTCATATGAAAACAATTCTAGTTCTTCTTTATTTGTAGTTAAGCACAAAGCTACATTATGGATTATCTCTGTTATGCCCACCACATGTATCTAAACCCGGATTCTAGCGTTGGAAATTCGCAGTCATATCTTTGTGCCACTAGGAGACAATAAAACATTCTAAAGATACATTAATTTTTAATAGAAAATCCATGCCTTGTACCAGAAACACAAAACTGTATGTTGTAAAAAGTTCTCTCCAGGTGTTACTACTGGAAAAGAAGTTTGACGTTTTTATCTCTAAATATTATTTTGTTTCTTTGTTTGGAAATTCTCACAAAGTTACAAAAGGGATATCGGTGTATAGTTGTCCTTAATGTTGAACCTATAGACTCTAGTTTACTTGTTTCTATTGTTACTACTTTAATACATCGATGGTCCCAAAGTATTACAAGCATTTTCGTAAGAACTCTAGTGAACAAACGCACATTTCTGTTTTATGTACCCTGAATATATTTTCTCATAAACCAAAACACAAATAAAACATTTTTTTATGCTAAAGCTAAACATAAAAGTACGTTTTTACAGATTAAATCCGGTAATAAACAAATATGTGATACCGAGTTAATTACGTCGAATAAGGTCGAAACGTTGTTCGCTCCTCTATTACTGCCTTCTCAACCGTTTTTAAATACATAATTTTCTCTACAAGTGGGTTTTCTCGTCATTACGGTTCATGAATAACAGTAAAAGTACTCTTATACGTGTAAAATATTTGGTAACGACGGATGATTTAGGCTAACTGCTCTCACTCTGATCAAGTCCAAAATAGAAGCAAACCCTACCGGTGTCTTAACTAGCCTCTGACTTGGCTATTTAACTATATGTAACAAGGGGTCCTCTTTTGAATGTGGATTTCTTTCCGAGGTATATTTGGTTAAATATACATCACATTTTTAAATTTAAACAATCTCTTACTTATTTAAATCTCAATCATAAATGAGTTAAAATACTGTTTGTTTGTGTATTTCATCCGAACTGCCTCATTAGTCCCATCTCTTGGATAAAATGATTCTATGTATGACATTTTATTATAAAAACATATCTTAGTCTTGAAAAAATTCTTCTAATTTTAGATCAACGTTAAGCCGAAGCTCAACAGTAAATGATGCCATTTACTATAAACAGTTTTATAATACTGTTGATTAACTATGACGCTGACATTTCTTTCTATGTGGTTTTCGCTAATTTGCATAATAAAAATATTTTCTCACACATTTGCACATCTACGTGGATAAGTAATACCTAGGTGCACACCTTCAGTCTGGGTGTAACATCTCGGTGTTTAGGTTCTTTTTTCTTGGTGTTATGGTGGTTACTCTTCTTTACTTTGTAGTTTCTCACTATATTTCTCATTGAAAAGGTGTGTACACACGTGGATAAGTAATACCTAGGTGCACACCTTCAGTGTGGGTGCAACATCTCGGTGTTTAGGTTCTTTTTTCTTGGTGTTATGGTGGTTACTCTTTTTTACTTTGTAGTTTCTCACTATATTTCTCATTGAAAAGATGTGTACACACGTGGATAAGTAATACCTAGGTGCACACCTTCAGTGTGGATGCAACATCTCGGTGTCTAGTGTCTTTTCTCTTGGAGTTATGTGGGGTCACACACAAACCAAAAGCCTCGGCCTTTTTTATTGTGGGTCAGTTTGTTGCTATATGACAACACTTTAAAATATGTGTTTTACAGTTCACGGATTAAACATTTGATGAATTGATTCATTAAAATCGATAAATATACAACATTCATACATATATTCAATAAAACAAAATTAACGCAAAGATACAGGGTCTTTTACGCTAAGCGTTTTGATGACATATGTAACTGGACTTGAGAAATCCTGAACAAACTTAGAGGCGCTCAGGTCAGATATTCTTGGCCCAAAACAGCGAGATTAATGAAATTGTAACGTAAGATAAAGAAATCATAGAATACTTATTAGTTTTCTGTCACTCATAATTACGATTAATTAATAACAGTTGTACTTTTTTATCGGAAACTTTAACAATTGTTCATCAGAAACAATTACATAATATATATAAATTTAGAATATCATCACATGTTACATATTATTCCAGAAGTTACCGTACACTGTGAAGGTATAAATGATTTATTTTGTTTTTCATACAAACACACAAGAGGATTATCTGTGCAAACCGTCCCAAATTTAGCAATGTAAGACTGCAGGGAAGAGAGCAAGTTATCACCATCCCACCTCTTGAATTACTCTTTTAACAACGAATATTGGGCTTGACCGTCAAATTAATTGCTTGTAAATATCATGTTACGAACAAAATTAAACAATAATAAAATATTGACTCTCGAAATAAATTACCAACATGTGCACTTAACAGCCGTTTATATCATAACATGAGGATTGATGTCAAACGAATTCTCAAATCCATCCAGTTTTTCTCGAAAACAAATTAATACACGAACATGCTGATAAAAGGATATATTTTCAAAATGATCATCTTATCTATAGATAACAAGAAATTTAATTATTTTACACAAAAAAAAGAACCACTGGGGTGTCCCAAATGGGACCCGACTTTGTAGATTGCTATTTATATTCATGCAATGATGTAAAAAACCAAAATTTGTCCCTCTATGATGATTATTTATAACTGAGTGAAGTATTTCATAAAATATTACAAGTAATTTTATTGATTTTACTTGTACTATCGATACCATACAAAATATTATCATTGACAATACATTTTTATTATAAGCAAGCTAAATTCTAATTTTTAACTTTATTACATGATAAAAATGCAACCTAAAAATATAATAAAATGGACCAAACCTAGATACTCATAGAGAAAAGAACTGATAAAGTTATTTTGGAGACATCTATCGATCAGCTCATGGAACATGCATCCCAATTACCACTAAGACTGGAATTAGTGAAGGGCGGCTTTCTTGGAATTCACTAGAGGTGACATTAATAATGTCAGTCTTTCTCGGTCAAATGTTTGAAGAATCAAATAAGAAATTATAGTACCTGAAGCTACATTCATCAGGGAAGACATGTTAAGAATCTGAAGCTACAGTCATCAGTGTAAACATGTTATTAATCTGAAACTACAGTCATCAGAGAAGACATGTTAATAATCTGAAGCTCCAGACATCAGTGAAGACATGTTAAGAATCTGAAAATACAGACATCAGTGAAGACATGTTAAGAATCTGAAAATACAGTCATCAGTGAAAACATGTTAAGAATCTGAAGCTACAGTCATCAGTGAAGACATGTTAAGAATCTGAAGCTACAGTCATCAGTGAAGACATGTTATTAATCTGAAACTACAGTGATCAGAGAAGACATGTTAATAATCTGAAGCTACAGACAACAGTGAAGACATGTTAAGAATCTGAAACTACAGTCATCAGAGAAGACATGTTAATAATCTGAAGCTACAGACATCAGTGAAGACATGTTAAGAATCTGAAGCTACAGACATCAGTGAAGACATGTTAAGAATCTGAAAATACAGTCATCAGTGAAAACGTGATAATAATCTGAAACTACAGACATCAGTGAAGACATGTTAATAATCTGAAGCTACAGTCATCAGTGAAGACATGTTAAGAATCTGAAGCTACAGTCATCAGTGAAGACATGTTATTAATCTGAAACTACAGTGATCAGAGAAGACATGTTAATAATCTGAAGCTACAGACATCAGTGAAGACATGTTAAGAATCTGAAACTACAGTCATCAGAGAAGACATGTTAATAATCTGAAGCTACAGACATCAGTGAAGACATGTTAAGAATCTGAAGCTACAGACATCAGTGAAGACATGTTAAGAATCTGAAAATACAGTCATCAGTGAAAACGTGATAATAATCTGAAACTACAGACATCAGTGAAGACATGTTAATAATCTGAAGCTACAGACATCAGTGAAGACATGCTAAGAATCTGAAGCTACAGACATCAGTGAAGACATGTTATGAATCTGAAGCTACAGACATCAGATAAGACATGTTAATAATCTGAAGCTACAGACATCAGATAAGACATGTCAAATATTGACCTTCAGTTTATCACAAATATAGTGAGTGAATTGGAAAGGATAGAAAACTTATAGTTGGTGTTTGTAGTCAGTGTTACTACTTCATTCTTAGATCCAGTTGATTTACTTCTAGGAATAATACTTTCTTCAAAAGGTCATGGGTAACCAGTTGGCCTTTACAGTTTGCTTGAATATTATGATATCACAGATCAGGTCATGACAGTTTGTTGTGACACCGCTTTATCTGAAACAGGTCGGAGGCCCGACATGGCCAGGTGAGCTAAGGCGTTCGACTTGTAATCTGAGGGTCGCGGGTTCGAATCCCCGTTTCACCAAACATCCTCGCCCTTTCAGCCGCGGGGTGTTATAAGTTACGGTCAATCCCGCTATTCGTTAGTTAAAAGTAGCCCATTAGTTGGCGGTGGGTGGTGATGACTAGCTGCCTTCCCTTTAGTCTTACACTCCTAAATTATGGACGGCTAGCGCAGATGGCCTTCGAGTAGCTTTGTGTGAAATTAAAAATACAAAAACAAAACAAGAAAACAAACTGAAACAGATCAGGACAATAGAGCGATTACCACTGTTGATTAGAATTCTGGAAAACCTTTACTGTGAGCTACACACTTCTCACATGATGGAGGCTTTGACAGAACAAAAGAGTAAAGGTCTAAGGAGGAAAATATAACAACTTTTGAAACAAATTTAGCCTAAAATGTGCCATGATGCAAATAAGATGAAAAATCTTATTAAGTTTCTTTGTCACTTGATTCAAACTGGTTCTCAGATGTTTGAACTGACACAAAATGTCTAAGATTTTGTAACCATGCGTTCATTTTAGAGAAGAGATTACAAGTATCTTTGTCAACCTTCTTGTATACATTGTACCAACTGTGCACTAATACATACATCTATAGCAACAACATAAATTTCGTATTAAATTATATATAATGATATACATATCAACTTCAGGAATACATTTTATTGAATAAACAAAGAACTGAACCACACACTACATCACACTTGTTTATACTTTGAAGTTTCAACTAAATACCAAATCCATATATATATATATCAGTATCTCGTGATAACAAATCAACTAACAAGTTATGTGTCCATATATTTACATATGTTAAACCTCAGTCAAGTAAAGTAAGAGTTTCTTAATGATTGTTTCACTATACAGAACAACAGTGTTTTGTATCGTTTTAATAATTATTTGTTTGATTTTGTTCACAGTGGACTCTTTTTTTATCTTGTACGAAGTCAGCTTAATGTTTGTTTAAAAGTAATCCTACATGATTTAAATATTGTCTATTATTCATTATAAACTAAATAAAATTGTTCATAATTTATCAAGTCATCTCATAAGTGATGCCCGAAATTTCAATACAGAAAGTGCATCATAATTTCTGTTTTTGTAGAAGGTTTTAATTACTAAAATATGTAGTAGAACGTGTATGAAAATGTTCAGACAAATAAAAGAAACTATCCCAACGCTACTGTTTCAGATCATTAATCAAATAAACCCTTACGAAGATGGATGTGTCTGAGGAGGTATACGATGTTTTATGAGTTTAAAAAAGGCAGCAGAAACCACAAAACAACATTCAAGGTGTTTATGGTGCGGATTCTCTCAATGAAAGTAAACGTCGAATGTAGTTTCAGAAGTTTATATCAGGTGACTACAGCTTAAGTTTAATGATGATTTGCTGCTGGCTGCACTTGATGAAGACTGTGCTTTAGCATTTGAAGAACAAGCACAGAAGCTTAATTCAACAGTTCACTGTCATCTGCAACAACTTGGAAATGTATCAAAACTTGAAAAATGGGTCTCTATGATTTGACAGAAGCCAACCTCAGAGCAAGAATGGACATTTGCACTTCTCTGCACTTGTGTGAACGTAACTCACCTTTTTTGGACAGGTTAGTAACTGGAGATGAAAAATGGATATATTATAAAAATGTTAAGAGCCGCACACAATGACTCAGTTCAGGTAAACTGGCTAAAATACAGCCCATAATGGACCTCCACCCTAGGAAAGTCTTGTTAATATTGCATAACTTCAAGTCATAGTGGGTACTGAACAAATTACTGAAGTTGGGCCACATACTCTAATGGGTCCTTCTACACAGTTTAGCATATCTTCTGTTATTTCCAAATAAGTACGTTGATCACTTGACGCTGCAAGATATTGGTTGTTATTTTCTACAGTTAGAGCTAATGAATGGCTTAATGCTAATGATTAGAGTATGATTTTATATAATTTAAAAATTCTATCGTTTGCTTTCAAAGGTATCTCTATGAACATTCTTTACGTATCCTTTACTGCGGCTGTTTTTACATCAGCCTATCTATAATACATGTAAATCTCTTTACTATGTGTAGGAATTACAGAATATCGTCTAATGTAAGTACGGAGGTAACTCACTTTCAATATCGTCTAATACAGTCCCACTTTTTATAATCTACTTAATTGGAAACTAACATTTCAATACCTGCCTTATGAAGCTCAGTCTGTCTTATTCTAGTATGTATCAAACTGTTAGTAATGTTTACTAATGCTCTATCTAGACACGCTTTTAATTTCCTGCTCATGTAATTCAAATGTCTGGTTTAATAAATTCATTATAGTCATCTGTTTACCTATTAAATGAATCATTTCTCTGGATACTTGTCTTTGATGTTCTACTTTCTTATTTAATTAACGTAAATCATCTGTGGTTGTGGTTCCGAACAAAACTTTCAGAACATTTCCACCTGCCTGTATTAAACCACGTTTTGTTGAGTTAAATCTGAAATCTACAAAACGTTATGTTTAATATCCTTTAATCCTAATAACAAATCTTCTATCTCAACAAGATATCGTCTAACTAAGATCTTATACTTCTGAATTTATCCTTCCTGTAAAATCCTTACTAAAATACAACAGTTAAAACAACTTACAGACTCAGTTTGTTTTATAAAACAATTTTTTTGCTATGTGGCCAACCTTACCACACTTAAAACACTCCAAGTCCTCGCACTTATTTTGTCCGTTTCGCCAGTTTACTGTTTCATATTTACTCCTACTTATCATACTTATTACAGACTGCTTGTGTTTGTATATCTGTTGCTCTCTTGTTTCCTCGATTAAATCTAATAAGGTTGCTCGTTGGGTATTGGATTCATTAACATCACTCCGAGCTCTATCGCTAAGCGACCTTCGCTCATACTCAGACTTTAGTGTATCTTGGATCATCATATAATTTAAGTTCTATGTAATCTATTACCTTGTTCTTGTAGCTTATGTCCAAACACTCGAACAGACTCGCCTTTTTCTTAATTCATATTTTGTAACTACGCCATGATTGTGCCTGGCGTTTCTCGTTTACCATATTCTTCTGTTAACATACGTGTTAAAAACTGAAAAACTACAGTTTTACGCAATGCCTCAATGAAACGTTTTGCTTTTCCTGCTGTTCTTAGTCTCAAAATGTCTGATTTCTGTGCATCAGTCCAACCAGATATTCTAACAGCTTCATTTAATGCATCTACAAAACTTTCGACATCCTCGTCGAGCTTACAGTGAAAAAAAGGTATCGTGCTGTTAAGTGTGTAGTGCCTTACGAACCTACTTGAGTGGGTGGATCTAGCACAGTGGGTGGATCAGTGTGACTGATTTGACTATTTTTATGGGTGAGAGTGGCTAGTGTGAGACCGTTATGAATGTCAACATTACTGAGACTGTTATAGATGTCACTGTGACTGGCTTGAGTCTATATGTAGGTGTCAGAGTAACGTGTATGAAATCATTATAAAGGTTATGCACGTGACTTCAAGCACCTGGTTGGCTTTGTTTATTCCGCTATATTGGACCTAATAACAAAATAATAAAAAAAAACAGAAACCCTATTTTCAGTTAAATACTTAGAAATGAATCGCGTAATAATACTAGTTGGTTGAAAAAATACAGGGTTGACCTTTGGTTATCTTTGTTGGTGTCTCCATGTAGAATAATGTGGCTGCTGCACGTGAGTAACACCATCATATTCCTGTTATGCACGTGCTACTTACAGTCATGTCCTGACCCTCTAGTTGAACTACAACCCATACAAACGACTGTAGGGCAGTGGTTGTGACTGACGTAGTTACAAACATATTCGTAACGTATTAAAATGTTTTCTTTCGGAGAATGAAATTATCATGAATATTGGGCTATCTCCTGCGTCTACCGAGAGAATCGAACCACTGATTTTAGAGATGTACATCTGAATATGCACCACTGTTTTATCGGACTACATCACGAATATTAATATTATAACCACAAATGCTTCAAAAACAGACATTTTGTGATACAGACCCAACCAAGCCCAACTAAAACAATACTCTATCCCAACCATAAGTTATGATTACATATATTGGGTAGCATGTGAAATACACCCTTAATATATAAACTTTTGTTCATATGTGAACTACTGGTAAGTTAATCACCACCGTGTTGGTCCTAATGTTTTTACTATTTTATTGTCAAACAGGATTAGTAGTTCACCAATATGAAGATAGAACTTTTGTAAGTTTTGTGTCATTTTTACAAATAAATTACACCTATTTCATCAATACATTATATTATCTCAGAAACTGTAAGTATATTTAGCAGCCTGAAGGTGGTGCTTGTTTTACGCGAAATGTGAATATTTGGATCCAATCACACATTAAAAACTTTACTAGTATATGGTCTGTAAATTAAAAATGTGCACATGTAGCGTATTGTTAAAATATAAGCGTTGTGTAGATAAACAATTAGATCTAGATTCCAGGTCTAACGTCCCGGTATAGCCAGGTGGTTAGGGTACTCGACTTGTAATCTAAAGAAAACGGGTCGAATCCCTGTCACAACAAGCATGCTCGCCTTTTCAGTCGAGGTGGCGTTATAAAATGAGTCAATCCCAGTACCAGTTGATAAAATAGTAGCCCAAGAGTTGGCGGTGGGTGATGATGACCAGCTGCCTTCCTCGTTTCTTAAACTACAAAATTATGGACGGCTAGCTCAGATAGTCTTTGTGTAGCTTTGCGAGAAATTTCAAAAACAAACAATATAGGTCTAACACAAAAAATGTGGTAAACGTTATCGAACAACCTGACAAACAAGCTGATTCTCTTTAAGTAAAGAAAGATATCACCCATCAGCACACATGAAATACTGCTAAGTAAGTACAGGTGATTATATAGAACACATCTGGGTCCAGTTTAACAATTTTTATACCAGTTCTTTACTTTCGACTACATCACCAAAATGAACGAGTCTGACACTGTACACCCAGCCTATTAGAAAACATCTAGGTATTCTGTGTCTGGAATGTCCATAACTGTGTCTCTGTGAACGGCAGCTAAATCTGTGGTTATTGTTGCAAGGTTGAAATAGGAGTTCGTCATAGACATTTCAAATTACTAGCATTTTACCTTATGTAAATCATCAGTCAAAACTGTAAACAGAAGGTTTTCCTGTATGTAATAAACGTCACAGAAACTCGTCATATTTACACACAAAATGCCAGATAGTAAAACTAGCTCCGCTTTCAGTTACCTCTACAAGTGTCACTGTGACTTCTGAGACATCAACATGGGTGTCACTGTGACTGAAGCGAAGCTGTTATTGGTGTTAATATCGTAAATATGGTATTAATAAAGTAGCTTATAGTAAACACCCACTTCAACGAAACTATATCAAAATAAAAGTCGAATATATCCCTTACATAATAAAATATACCAGTCATATTGTGTTAATTGGTTTGGTGTAGCTTGAACTTTGTTTAAAGTCACATGAGAGTTATCTCCGCTAGCCGTTCCTAATTTAGCAGTGAAAGGCCGCCAACTCTTCACGTGGTCTTTTATTCATGAAGACTGAGATTGATCGTCACTTGGTTGAAAGGACAAGCATGTTTGGTGAGACAGGGATTCGAACCCGTCACCCTCACATTGGGACTACTCATCTGGTCATACAGGACTAATATAGTGTTAATGAAGATATACCAATAATATAGTGTTAGTGAAAGTTGTTGAAAATGTTGATGTATGTTGCCTTGTTTCTTAATTCAAGTTTAAGGATTATCTCCATCTTGAAAAGTCCTTCATCTGAACATATCTTCACAATCCATATACATTATTATTTTTCATGATAATCACATACATTCCCAAATGTGACAAAGTATTAGTGACATCCAACTACATACTAAATTACAAATAATGTTGTTACTGTACCACTGGAACCTTATATTCAAGATGTTGATTTGGTTATTCAACATTATTTTAATATAACATTCTGAAGCCCTGTGCATCCTACTAAAAATATAAAATGTATTAAATCATCATACATGAACAATTTTAATATTTCAGTAAATATAGAAATGTTTTCTTGATCAGTTTCTGTTAAATAATAATTTAGTATTGAATGAATCAGGTAGGATCGAACATGTTATGAAGATTTAAAAACTTGTTTGTTAGAATCTTTTAAACAAGCCTATCTAATAACAGTAAATCTATACAAAGATACTATAAAATGTAAATTAGTTAGTACTTTGTATTTTCAGTACAATAGTTGTATTGAAATTAACAAATGTAAAGAAATTCCTCATATTGGTTAAGAACCATTGTAATGAAAATATATCAGACAAACTGTCTGTTCACTGTTTAAATAATTCAATCTTTAATTGTTGTTTTTTTATAATTTTATTTATACAGCACACCTACAATTTTGATCAAATCTTATTGCAAAAACATATACATGATTTCAATTATTCGTATCAATAAATAATCTGAATATGTGGATATAGTCTCTTTGAATCTCTTCTCAATAACATGTTTCGACAATATCCTTACCATAATTGATGTTTTGGACTACATAGAATCAGATATTACTGTTATTTCATTTAAATGTGTCATTATATCTGCGATCTGCCTTTACAGGTTGAACACTGATAAATTATGATGGTAAATATTTTGTATAAAGAAAGTCAAATAATTCTACTTTTGAACTTACAAACAGAAGGACCAGAAAATACGTTTATTTATGGTTATTTATATATACACTAGAATACACACATAAAATTTGAATACAGTTTTGGTAATGTCGATTTTTAGCTTTGCTTGACATATGTAGTGTCTATATTTTTTAAAGAAAAAGTTATTGTACGTTGATTGTGAATTTATGAAAACTTAATATTTCTCATACACCGTAAATATATTTCCGATAGATACCACTTCTCATAAGTTGGCTTTACTGTTTAGTTTCTGCCGACACTAGTTCCACCTACCCAAGGTTTCAACAAAACGTGTCTACTTCTACTGTCGCAGCCGCTTCCAAGAAAAAAGTACCAGAAGTGTGAGTCGTATACGATATCTTACCTAAACTCACACTGACTTGGTTGAGGAAACAGTGATGAGCACCCTTCGGAAAGTGTCCAAATGCATCTCTATTGGGTGCAACATCCCAACCTAGAGGAAAACACATGTGGGACAATGCTCATAACCAGATACAGTCTTCGCCCATGTTGACAGTACGTTTCACTAAACTGGGTGTCAAAAAGAGGATGGCATCCTTAATTGTAGATATGATGGTTGGTCCACCTTTCCCATGGCCTAGCCAACACAGTGCATCTAGACTAGTCTGTCTCCTTTCTATACCAGACCACCTGGGAATCAACCTTTTGAAGAAGTTATGACAGGGGTTTCTTAACCAACTAATACTATTTGGTTGGTCCAGTACTTTTCTAAAACCAGTTTTACCACAAACTAACCAGCAGGAGATTGTACAGTTATAACATTCTCTAGTGTAGTATAGTATAGGAAAAATGATATATAGAAATGAAAAGTAAATAAGCTACATGTACAGTTAATCCAAAAGCCACGTTTCAAACCGGAGAGTGGTGATAATGGAATGATAATTTGACACCGAGTCTGATGAATGAGTGATATTTAAGGGGAAGTACTAAGAGGGGGTATTTTGTGAAGAAGGATAAGGACTGGAAATTAGGTTTGAGCTGGCCATAAATGTGTTATCAAAAGGACAGATGCAGGTGTGGACTGAGTGACCTTGAGAAGGAAACATATATAAGTAACTTGGTTTAACTAAATAGAATTAATTTACTATCTAAACAAAACGATGTGGTATTGGAGACCAAAAAGTTATGACTGTTCTTTCTGAGATGGGTGGTAAATGTGTACAGAGGTTGAGCACTTCACTGATTAGATAACTATCAGAACACTTGGTTTTGAAAAGAACACACTGTAGGATCTTATAGGTATTGAGTAATAGATACCAGGTTCCATTGATTCTGTTATACTCAGTAACAGATGTGAAAGTGAGTGTGACTCAAAGGCATAAGGACTTTCATTACAGCTATTACCTCCAGTAAAGAAATTACTTCACTAGTAGACAGATTAAGACTGCATCAATCTAAACGAAAAGAAAGAAAATTCAGACCGATTGAGAAATGTGTTGAAAAATATCCCAGGTAAAAAGTGTATGAACAGTAACACGAAATTTAAGATTCGTGTTTAAATGGAGTGAATTTTGAAACTAGTTACTTAATAACTGTAGAAAATAAAAAGTAATAAACAGCATGAAAAACGTTAAAGTAAAAACAAGAAGGAAAAATTTTAACACATAATAAAACTATTGTGTCAAATGTAGAGATGAAGATTGGAACCCCCATTTTATTATCTCCAACTGGTTAGTTCAGAAGACATCTGGTTTTGGAAAAAGTTAACATTTTCTTACATGAAAATGCGTTTCCTTTAGACGCTTACCATTTCACACAGAGATTATATCTTCTGTGAACATCTGCCTTGAATATCTGCGTGACACTAGTTTTTAGGCAACTTCAATCTGAACTCACGTGATTCTTATTAATGAATAATGATGTTATTGTTTAATAGCTCCCTCTATAGTGCTCCACTCATGAAATTTCATTATTAAAGAGAAAATAAGTCGTAATTACCCAAATGAACACATACGCATCAGAAAACTTGTGAGTGAAACGGCTATTTGATAGGCAGATCATGATACAAATGATCTGTTTTCAAATTAATCGCTTCAAATACATGAGAATCTATACAGCAAATCCATTGGATGGATGCCGAATCATGACGGTCGAGTGTTTTAAAAGGAATTAAAGATCTGATACCTGCTCTATAATTGATGTAAAAAATCACCACGAATTTATCAGAATGGATCATAATCAAACAATTCACTAGCAGTGGTAAGGAATACAAACATGTCCAATGAACAGAACAGAGGTCGGGTACACTGATGTGTAAGAATTGCTTATGCTGGTACATATGTTTAAGATGAGATTGTTGTTCAATGATGTATCACAACCAGTAAACATAACATTTCTGAGAGGTGTGGGTTTGGTACGATTCAAAGTGAAGGAACCAAAACAGTGGTAATAGATTATCTAGCCACAACGAGTTTCTCGAGCACAGTAGGAAACAGTAAAAATGGTTGGGTCAAGAGGATAAAGTATTGGGTTGGGTGAGTAAGGATTTGAACATTTTGTCAATTCATTCAAAACGGGTTTCTACCATCAAAGATATAACTGGAGAACTCTTTCCATGAGTATGAAAACAGAAGGCTATCTTGCATGTAATAACGAAACCACAGACCAAGTCAAC
>NC_134825.1:179337051-179421449 GCF_004210375.1 Tachypleus tridentatus | reverse complement strand
GTTTGATTTCTTAGGAATCATTTTCATTTCAAAGAGAAAGTTAACAATACTAGTTCCTAAGGAAACCTCTTTGTTGTTCCATAGAAAGTTAACAACACTGATCCCGTGGAAAATCTTTATTGATGTTCCATAAAAAAGGTTAACAATACCGATTTCTCAGAAAACACTTTGTCATTCCATAGTTAACAATACCAATTCCTTAGGAAACCAATTTGTTGTTCCATAGAAAAAGTTAACAATACCGATTCCCTGATAAAGATTTTTGTCTCATAGAAAAGTTAACAATACCGATTCCCTGATAAAGATTTTTGTCTCATAGAAAAGCTAACAATAGTGATTTCTTAGGAAATATTTTTGTTGTTCCATAGAAAAACTTAAGATACCGATTCCTTAGGTAAATCGTTTGTCATTCTGTAGAAAAAGTTAACAATACTGATTCCCTAGGAAGCCTCTTTGTTGTTCTTTAGAAAACATTAGCAACACTGATTTTTAGGAAACCTATTTCGTTATTCCATGAGAAACGTTAACAATTCTGATTCCGAGAAAACATTTTTTTGTTTTATAGAAAAACTTAACAATATTAATTCCTTGTAAAATCTTTTTGTAATTTCACAGAAAAAGTTAACAATACTGATTCTTTAGGAAACCTTTGTTGTTCTATAGAAAACATTAACAACACTGATTCCTTACAAAATCTCTTGTCATTTCAAAGAAGAATTTAAAAATACTGATTATTTAGGAACCACAGTTGAAAATTTTTAACACATACACATGAGCACAAAAATTAAAAAAAAATTCACGTCAACAAATTATGCCGAAAACTCATGTTTTTCCAGTTGAAACAAATGTAATTAATGGGGATAAAGTTTCTAATTTTTGTATAAAAGGTTACACATTGCGGAAGCGATGTAGACACTCAACATACGTGATGCTGTATATAGTATGGCTGGATGATGTTTCACTGTTATTTATACATAGCTGGTAACTTATTTGAATACTTTGTTACGGGTTCAAATGCTCACTGTCCCTGTAAACCGCGGTGTTGTACGATGTACTACTAAAGTTAAGATTTTATATGTTAGAGTATCTTAGGGCATTAAAACGTTTATTTTTTAAAACTATTATAATCTGTCTTATATGTTTATTTATAATCAGTTCTTTTGTCACTCTTTTATGGCTATCTCTATTATTACTGTTTTAATGTGTTTTTTTTTTTTTCAAGCCACAGATTTAAATTCGATTTATTCAAGTTTTTAACGGTTTAATACTGAAATCAGTTATTCGAAGACAAACTACATTGTTCTGACTAAAATAACAGATTTTGTTTTTTCTTTAAAAACTTGTAATTCCTGATTATTTTCATTTGAGTATATGCTGAAGAGTGCATGAAATTAAATTTTTTATGGAAAGAAAAATAGTTCAATATTTCTGTCATTTTCGTGCATTTATTTCAACACCTAATGCACATTAACTTTATCGTGTTCCCTATTTTAATATGTACTTGACTTCTAATACTGTTAATTTTTATGAAAGCTTAGAATCTTTAATTCCGTGTTCAATGTTCTACCTAAGAATTTAAACAAAGTATTTGAGAGGATTCTTTTAACCCATTGATATAATTACAATCTGGTTACCGTTTTAATTGCGACCACCAATCTATCCTTTCTAAACGTAAGAAGTATCGAACACACAATTCACAGAAAGGTTTTATGTTATTTTATTTTTATAATGATACGTATAACCATTGTTAATTCTTCTCGTTAAAATTCACTTTTACTTTTAAACGTATTTTCTTCTCAGCTGCTTTTACGCGTATTGAAAAGAACATAACTTCTCTTTATGTTGATTTTCTCTAATTTTTTATAAATGTAACCATTATAACATAGTTTTGTTAATAATTGGTTTACACCGGTTTCAAATACCCTCCCACTTTATGTATTTATTTGCCATAGCTTATTCAAGAGAACAAATACATATTTATTGATTGCATTCATACATACATATTCCTTATTCAAGTGTAGTAAAAAATCTGGTAAACTTTAAAAATAAATGGAAGAGTTTGAGAAGCAACTCTGTACCCGTATTTGTTTGTTTTTCAGGGTTTATATAGGGTGTTCGGAAAATCACTGTGCACTTATGTATTTATTAACAGACATGTTTCAATATAGAATACAGGAGGTAAATATGAATGACAATTATAAACAACGTTGAAAGTGACCATCGTTGTCATCAATACAGACTTGGATCCTTCTTATTTTGTTTCTAAACACCGCTATCAGTTGCTGGCTTGAGATAGACTGAATGAATCACAAACTTTGTAGAGAAAACTAAATAATAAACCAATTGCAATACTTGTGTTATATTATTCAATATTTATACAATTTATTTAGATACTTTAGCTTTTGTAAATCAACCTAACTTACAAATAACATGAAATATACCTTGAATACACGAGTTAATTCCATATGGTCAGGTAGTTAAGGCACTCGACTCGTAATCAGAAGGTCGCGGGTTCGAATTCCCGTCACACCAGATTTGCTCGCTCTTTCAGCCGCGAGGGCGTTATGAGGTGACGCTCAACCCCATTATTCTCTGATAAAAGAGTAGCCCAAGAGTTGGTGGTGGGTAGTGATGACTAGCTGCCTTTCCTCTAGCCTTACACTTCTAAATTAGGGGCAGATAGCCCCCTTATAGCTTCGCGCGAAATAAAAAAAAAAACGAACAAATAAATACTTGCATAAGAACAACGATGCTTGTTTAGTAACGAAACAAACGCCAAGCAAATTAATAGGAAGAATAAAAATAAACAAGTAGCACGAGTTTTAAAAATAAAGATATTATACTGTAATCTATCTGATAACATAAATATCTTATCGGGACACTAGTGATTGATAAATCTGTTAAACTCATGTACGCCGTGGGAGAACCAGATTCACTCAGAGTCTTGTGATACCAGACTTAATGATTATCAGCTAAAACCTGCGAACCAATCAACAACATGTAAAATAAGGAAAGGAAAGCCTGTAATTCTTAAAACTATGTCTATATACCTTCCTTTCAAAATAAATATAATATACATAGGACTGGATCATGATAGCTGGGCAGTTGCGTGCAAAACAGCTACGCCTTTTTAAAGATACAATCAAAGAATAAACGTAAATAACAGTTCCATATTTTGCATGCATCACGAGTCTGGTTTGCTATCGAAATATCTAATCACATGGAAATAAGTATATAGTAATTTTATAGCGGCCCCATTACTGACATCTTTTATAGTTTCATTTTTAAATGTATAACTTATTCACAAAGTGAAGAAACATTCTATTAAGATTGGAGCAATATTTTTATTATAAGTAAGAAGTAATTTTATATTCTGATATATATGATTATTATTTTATTTTTTTTTAAACTTAAAAGTGTGTGTTGTGTGTTTCCTTATAGCATAGCCACATCGGGCTATCTACTAAGCCCACCGAGGATAATGGAACCCCTGATTATAGCGTTGTAAATCCGTAGGCTTACCGCTGCACTTGAAAGGGCCCTTGTCAAGAGCCATTTTCAAAACGAATAAAACATTTTGAAAACCACAGAAAGCTAGCATTTTTATACTAAACCCAAAATATAGCGATGTCTTTATTATTTATCAAACAACATGTTACCCTTTCTTTAGTTTATTTACTGGGGAATAATATTTCAAACGATGTCCTCAGTGGCATAACGGTATGTCTGAAGACTTACAACGCTTAAAAATGGCTTGAGATATCCGAGACGGGGATAATACAAAGAGTTTTTTTTTTTTTTTAATTTTGCGCAAAGCTACACAAGGGCTATCTGCGCTATCATTCCCTAATTTAGCAGTGTAAAGCTAGAGGGAAGGCAGCTAGGCATCACAACCCACCACAAGCTCTTGATTTACTATTTAACCAACGAATAGTGGAATTCCCCGTCACATTATAACGACTTACAACTAAAAGGGCTAACATGTTTGACGTAACAGGGATTTGAACCCACGACCCTAAATCGAACGTCCTAATCGCATGGCCATGCCGTGCCACCCTTTGTATAACTTTGTTCATAACTACAAACAAAAACAAAAAAAAAAACGTCTTCAACAAGACAAATATAAATCATGTCCTATTGATAAAGGACATTAGGACATTCTTATTTGGGTTCGAACTCTACCAATTATGGCAGCAAAGTTTTTAAGTTATCGTTTTAACAAAAGAACAGAGTTTGATGAAATTACCTTAAAATCCAAGAGTTTTCTTAAAAACAAAACACATTAGTTTAGAGTTTAAATCTGTTTGTTTGTGTGTGTGTTTTCTTATAGAAAAGCCACATCGGGTCATCTTCTGAGCCAACCAAGTGGAATCGAATCGTTGATTTTAGCGTTGTAAATCCGTAGACTTACCGCTGTACTAGTGGGGACAAATTCATTTGTTAAACAAACTAACAAACAAGAAAATTAGTAATTTCTTCACACCGTAATCACAAATACTGCAGTTAACAGATTCTGTTCTTTGTCTTTTAACTATAATATCGTTAGTTCATCATATAGAAAATGAGTTGCTTTAATAGAAGCTTTAAACGGGAAAAATTCTAGGCCAATTTCTCATACAAAATTTTGCCTGGTTCAATTAGAGTTTGATCTTCTAAAAAAGCTATTAAACTTTCGTAATCCTGTTTTATTGTTGATGAAAAGTTCTCCCAAGACAAAACTCTTTTTGTTCAGGTCCATACCATTCTGACATTTACTTTCTAATTTCGCGCAAAGCTACTCGAGGGCAATCTGCGCTAAACATCACTAATTTTGTAGTGTAATACTAGAGGAAAGGCAGCTCGTCATCACCATCCACTGCCAACTATTGGGCTACTATTTAATTAACAAATAATGGGATTGACCGTCACATAATAACGCCCCCATGGCTGAAAAGGCGAGCATGTTTAGTGCGACGGGGATTCGAATCCGCGACCCACAGATTACGAATCGAACGCATTAACCCATATCGCCATGCTGGGTTTACTGATACTTTAAAAATAGTTTTCAACATGTATATAACATACAGTACACTATAAATGTAGTTGAAACACAAAATAAACGTTTTTTCACCCACTATCTCTTTGAGAGACAGAGTCAGATTTACGGACTTACAATGCTAAAAGGTAGGGTTTGATTCTCAACGGTGCGCACTTCAAATAGCCCAGTGTGGGTTTGGTATGAGGTACACAGTTAATTCCTAAGGCTTTCATACGTTCAGTTCTGTTAATTAATATCGAAGTCTATCAGTCAGGGTACGACGTAAGGCGATATAATGCTCGCAATTAGAATAACAAAACATATTATTCGATAAATAACTCTTGCTTCACAATTTATTATCATCTTTAGATGAAATAATAATGTTCATAACCTCATACATATTTTAACTTTACACAAATACGCTTTAAAGGTTAGGTTAGGGTTAACGTTATTCTTAGACATTCAAATATTGTATTTTAACAAACATAGCGACGAAAAAGTCCTTTCCAGAACATTGCTTTGTAAAAGTCAATGGATTTTTACAAAAACGACATGGATGGAGAAGGTGAAGAAAAAGTAATCAT
Organism: Tachypleus tridentatus; assembly: GCF_004210375.1. Classification (NCBI taxonomy): domain Eukaryota; kingdom Metazoa; phylum Arthropoda; class Merostomata; order Xiphosura; family Limulidae; genus Tachypleus; species Tachypleus tridentatus. Next base: position 179,415,848 of record NC_134825.1, on the reverse strand, counting down.
TAAATGAGACTTTCTCTACAAGAGATATAATAATGAGCACAAAAATAGTAATGCGAAAAAGTTCTAAGGAATTATATGATTTGATCGTCGTGATTTGATTGCTAATATTTCTAAATATCAGATTTTAAATCTCTTGAACGAACATACTCATCCTTTAAGCCATCGAAGCGTTTCAAGTGTCACTTTTCCATCAATGTAGCCACAGATATGGCAAAAGTGACAACACGTATTCACTTGTTACTTCAAAATAATGGATGATAAACGAAGATAGCCCTTTAATAAACACAGGGAAAACAATTTCACATCGAGCATTTTTTGATAATTTTATCGGCTAAAAGTGGCCTTTAAAACAGCTCTAGTTCGGTTTCACTATGGGCTCTCTTTTAATATTTATGTTGTCGTAACATGAAAATCATTTCTCAGTTCAAACCAAAGTTTACACGTCTCGTGTATTAAATTCTTGAAGAACTTCAATAATTAGAAACAATAACTTCAATTTGGTTTCATCTTCACAATTTAATATTTATTGAATAAGCTTTGAGCTTCTTCATTGTTCAAAATTCACTTCACTCTATAAGAATTAGTATGGTTGAAGAATTATTATTATAAAACTTATTAAACTTCTGTACCCTACGTAGTATCTCGATATTGTGGAAAGCACGCACATGATGTGTTCGCACAATTGAAGCTTGTCGTGCAAGAATATTTACTGCGGGAATTTGTATAACTTTGTTGTGATGTTTAACAAATGGCTTGAAGAAGGATAGAATAATATTTTCTTTCAATTGAAAACAAATTAAAACTAAAGATTATTTCTGTGTTTTTCTTTCCCACTCACAAGTATCGACTACATGCCTTTATCAATAAATGTACTCAGTCGGTACGTGTATGGCGAGAGTGTATAGACGAAACGAATACTCTTCCCACGTAAAACCGAAGCAAACAAAAAAGGACCGTAAGACAAAAGTATTAGAAAGAATAAAAAGAAGTCGTTCAGGTAACTTACAAATAATCGAGCACAACAAATAAATGAATCTTCATTGCATAGTTTATTTAAGGTTTTGAAATATTGCTTATAAAATATTGAAAGTGGAATATGTCTTTTTATCGTTTTGAAATCTCATTTTCTTTATTTTTATCCTTTTTATATTAATATAAAAAATTGGTGAATGTCTCAGGTTCCTGTCCAACAACCGTTGTGCTTGTTACTTTCACTTCTCACATCATAGTTTGGTTACCGTTCGATAATGACTGACAAGATAATCTGCTTTGACGATGGCAAGCGGACGTGGCGACATAAATGCGAAAATGAAGACACTGGTCGGCACAATAATTCCGTCTTTGCAAGTGGATATACACTTCACTGCAGAAACGCCTTGGGTGGAGAAACCAGTAAGAATTTCTGATTAGGGGATGTTCTTCAAACATCTCTCAACAGTAACTCCTCATGATGAATTCGAAGTTGCATGAGGTGTAACCTCAATAGGTATGTGCCCAATTGCCTTTGAATGCAAGAGGAGTTTACTGTGTTGAGATGTCGATGTTTGCACCAATACATCACCAGATAGAAGCTTCTTTACTTACTTTGGATAGCCAACAAGTCCCTCCAGTCCCTTCTGAATAAAAAAGGGGACATTTGCCCTAAAGGTTTGTTTGAAAGTGAGTACAATATAAGAAAATGAGGTACAACAGGTGGTAAGAATGGTGAAGATTGCTGCTCAGATTCTTCAAGACGAGTTAAATTACATTTCGACTGTTTTTTACTATTTTATTCAGATTTTAATTGGAGTATCCACAATAAAGAGAGGGAAATTTTGGTGCCCACTGACCCCACCACCATGGGGATACAATACAATATCAAACAAGGACACTGCAACAATGCCACGGTTTCATGAGCATTATACCCAAACCCCAGCATAAGACATAATGTCCACAACACCTGTTGAGAACATGAAACACTGATACTTGGTTGACCCTAGCCTGAGTGGACCAGTTGACTGATCCAAGGCCACCTGACTACAGGAATTCAATGCCAATGTGGTGTGTTAGGGTTGAACCCATCAACTACCAGGATCCTCTCCTCCCGTTCACGATTTTTCACGCACAGCAAACATGTGGGTGGATGTTTAGATCCCAGAGGAGGTAAACTGAAAGAACAGAACCTTCCCTGCAAGGTCCCCTCACCACGCACGGGAATCCACACCGAGGTGTAATGGTAAAGAAGGTTCTTTATCAACATTCAACACCCTTGAGATGTGCTTAATTTTTATAATTGAGTGGTTACTTACACATGCATATCAACAGAAACAAAAATATATGTAGAAACACATTCTTAGTTTCTGTTAAGCCTTATTCAAAACTTAGATAATTTAAACTGAAGCAAATTACAGTCACCTGCTTTACTTAATTATTAATAAATACAATTTAAATTCCAAGACTCAATAAATAAGTCAGAGTTAGTCACTAACATTGAAATTTTTGTCCATTTATATACATATATATATATCACTATTCATTTTGGTTAGTGTTGCTTTTTAATTACCTTAACATGCTAATAAATAAATGCAGGTAAAATTAAACTGCTGAATGGTACCAAACATTTTTCAACAAACTGAATGACAAATTACTAGAAATGTTTAAACTTTTTAAAGTTACATGAATCTAAGCAGATACTAAATACTATAGAAATTAACTTACTTTCCACTTACAAGAGTGTCCTCACACATTCAAAATCACAGAATCTTGACAGATGGTTCAATTCACATAGACAATGCCCAGCTTGTTGCAGCTTGTTTCTGTTTGTGCAGATAGTCATGGCACAACACCACTGATATAATACAAAATTCTGTTTTACCACATGTAAGAAAGGAGTGTATTATCTAATGTAAACTTTTAGATAGGCTAGAATCATGATTTATCTGGGTGATAAAAACACAACATTTAAACATGAGGTACAGCTCAACACAAGTACTTGTTTATAAAAAGTTATTCTGCATTTTCAAAGATTTTGTTGCCCAAAAATTATATTACAATGATCCATTGATTTACTCTGAATATGTAGATGAAGATCAAAGTTACAAAATAGTAGGTTATGCTCTAATTAATATATATTAAATAGAAAGTGTTATTTTTATATCTCACTTTCTGAACAAATGTAATACTTTTTATTTACCTGAAAGAAAAAATAAAGACACTAAAATATCACTACTTTTTTATCTTTAACCCACAAATCAATTTTAATACTTACACAAAAAAACACAGCACAAAATTTGTTCACAAGCACACATCGTTACTCAGTATTTTAAGTTTGGTATTAATTTTTTATTATACAATACTTAAAGGAAAATTACATACAAACAGAGGCTTTAAAGAAGTTTGATTTTATTTTGTTGTTTAATAAATGTAACAACATTATCAACCTTATAATAACATTACTTGAAAACAACAGACAGCTGTCAGTTAGGTTTGCATTGAGCTGAGCCAATTTTCTATGACAGTTAGCTTTAGAAATCTCTATACAAGTCATACTTATTCACCAAGCTGATATCATATCTCTTACTGTACACAAATATTGACAAATTTGTTTACAAGGAATTTTCCAAACATGAATTCAAATGTCATCAGTTTAACACTATGACTTGAAAAGTCAACTCTGAATATTTCAAATTTTTACACATTTTACTAGTAGGATAATATTATTTGTGAATATAGATGTCTGTCCACTACATTCAAATATGAATAAGAAAATAAAAAGTTAATTTGTGTTTCAATAATGTCTGTTGTATAATTTTTTAAAATTCTGTTCAGAAACTAAATGTTTTGTTGAGTTCTAAGTATTTATGTGTCTGTAATTAAGCACAAATATACACAATCAGCTACCTCTGCTTTACCCACCATGTGTATCAGAACACAGAACCAAGTTTCTAGCATTAAAAGTTCACACACTGTGCTGCTGGTAGTGGTGTAAGAATTCTAAGAAGTCTGTTAACAAGTGCAAAAACGTAGATAACTAATTCAAACTTTTGACATAGGGGTGTTATAAAGTCATTCTGCTCTTAACAAGTGCATAAAAATGGATAACTGTTTGATAATGTGATAAGTACTCATAATACCAACACTGCTGTAAAATTATTGGAAGTTACACCTTTTATAGTAAGAAGGAATATTTTAAAAACAAGTACAACATTTCAATCTCTCATGCAATCATTCTCAAGAACAAAAGTTTTTATGACAAAGAAGGTTCCAGTAATTATATCCACACTAAACACCCTTAAAATGTGTTTAAATTTTATAATTGAGTGATTACTTACACATGTATATCAACAGAAACAAATTCAGATTTGTATACTTATAACAAATAAATAAAGTTAAAATGAAGCTACTGTCATAAAAGGTTTTGAAGATTTTAAAGGAGTTTTAGAAAAGTACCTTTTAGCAGCCAAATATTTGCTTTTGTGGTTAACTACGAAATGTAAGTGAAGTGATACAACTCTAAATATTTTGGTACTTTCCACCAGTCAACTACAGTTCAGAAAGAGTATTGTAAAAATAATTTCTACCAGAGTAACTCTAACTGAAATTATCATCTTGAAAGGCACCTTAGGAGCTGAATCAGTAAATGATCAGATCAGTCACACCCAGAATTCCCTGTTCTTTATTTTGTGGAAGCATGTTCCCTTTCAATATCAAAAAATATCACAATTAATGTTTTGCATATTTTGAATCCTTAGCCCCTATATTTTCAATGTCTTATCAAAAACTCTGAGAACCACAGTAAACCCTTAAAAAGTATGAAAGCTAAAAGATTTTCTATTTAAATGCCCTATTTACATTCCATTTTCATGGCAGTGTGATCCACAATTGTTTTTATCCACTTTTGTTAACAATTTTACCAAGTTTGTCTGTAATTCCTCCTCATTATCAAAATGCAGATTTTCTTATTACTACTTCCTTTCAATGGACTGTATCAATGACCTTTTATTGATGAGTCAATCAAAAATGTTAAACTCTATCTGTTAAACAAAGAAAATACTTTTACTTATTCATGTAGTCTAACAAAAATGTTTATTACCCTTGTAATTCCTGAATATTTTAATTTGGACATGAAGCATGGTCCTCACAAATCAGAAACCAGGAAGTTTCATGGCAACAGATACACAAGAAACAAGCAACTTAAAAAAGACAAGACTAATAAGCTTAGTAGCAGCACAAGAGAATCACTTGGTAGCAAAATGCTGTTTATACTCATAGTGTAAGTACCAGTTTTGAAGCTAACATCTAAACACGATTCCATGATGCAAGGTTCTTCTAAGAGAAAATCTAGACATTTGTATACTTTTGAAGGTACCGTAACAAAGAAAATATTACACAAGAAAATATTCACAGTGGTAATATGTTTGTTGATACGGACAATCTATCACAAGTAGCAAGGGAGTTTCGTCAGTGTTTCTGAGAGATTGGTTGGTTGGTTGATTTAGAGTTTTATAGCACAAAGCAGTTAGGCTATCTATGTCAAACATCCAGTAAAAAGTTAAAAGAAAATTTAGTAAAATTCATAAAAGGAAATCAAGGTGAAACAAAATAATGTTTAAAAAACAATACATAAATAGCATAAAACCAAAGTTTACACCAAATCTACAACATTAAGAGAAATACTACAGTGATTCAAGTTGTAAAGGAGTTTCTGTAGCACAACTGTAATTATCATTACTCACCAGGAGGACAAAGAGGTAAGTACAAAAACCACCTGAGGTTAGCCTTTTTAGTCCTGTTCCGAATTATTTGACGTTGTGGCCATCTTCAAAAAGGAAAGTAACCAGAGTTTTAAAAGAAGTGTAGCAAAATTATAGCCAGGATAACTAATGGGTAGTTCAAACAGCAGCATTACTCACCTGAAGTTTGCCTTTCCAGTCCTGGTTTCAGGTTGTTTAATTTTACAGCCAGTTTCTAATTTCAAATCAAATTACATATACTGTGATTTTCATAAGGGGGGCCACATTAAAAATGTTTAATGTATATATTAAAAAAACTTAAATGGCATTAAAAAGATCAATGAACTTTATTATCCATGAATGTTAATAAACTAGACATTAAATCATATTTATAATTAAAAGTTTTATACTATCTGATACAGAGATGCCAACTATTTCAAATGATTGTAGACAGAACCCTTCCACAGTTTCAGTCCTTTTAGATTTGCCAGAAACAAGACAATCTGGTGAACGAGGCCTCTTTTTTTCCAACATGTGAACCATCGCATTGGTGTTTCTTTGCCACTTAGAAAATGATAAATACCCATCGACACGAGCTCTGATTGGCTGACAAGCACTGATGACATCACTATGGATTCCCCCACGTACCCAGTAGGAGAAGCACTGCACTTAAACTATTGGTAGACGTCAAATATTTCTTTATTATTTCAAGCAAAAACATAATTATTGCAAGTAGCCATTTGGACTATGTCTTTTATTTATTATCAAAATTTATTTGTATTTTACTAGAAATTTTCTTTTCACCCCTTTCAAATCCTGGGGAACAATTTATCACTTTATTGTATTGGCCAAAATAATATATAATAATTTGGGAGTTCCAATAAGTTGTAATATTTGTCTGTATGAGCATATAGTTGTAATGTATACACCAAAATCGTAATGATTACGTTCAAATCATAATGGTTAGCAGCTCTGCTGAAGTTCATGATTTAATTTGTCAGGTATGCAGTTTTGTGCTCAGAAGCAAACAAAGTAACTTTTTATTACTTGGATAAATAAAATTACCAAAAATAGAGAAAATTGTTATCTCTATTTGCAATTAGTTTATTATAATTGTGACAACTGATTAAGTCATAGTCTTGATTAAACTGCACAAAACTAATCAATGTAAATACTGCCTGAAGGTAACCAATTAAATTTTCTAGTTCTAAACAGTTCTCTCAGTTGTTTAGCATGCAAGTGGTACTACAATACATGTTACAATAATATGAAGAGGGAAACTTCAAGTCATTTCTGTGTAGACCACAAATTATTTGTATACACAGGAAGGTTATATTAAATAAACAAACAATACTGTCATCACAAACTGAGACAAGTACCTTAATAATGCAATTTGTTCATACATGCATGATGTAGCGTAGGTTTATCCATAGCTACTGAAAGTTTAAGAAATCATCTTAATTCTTAAACATAAAATAAAACAGTGAAAGACCATACTTATGATGCATGTACTGAGATGGTATGATTCACCATAAAACCCATTCTTAAATTTTGAAATCATAGAACATATTTTAATAAGCTAATTTTCTTTGCTCTTATAAGAAAAATAGTAAAGGTGTCACAAATTAGCCTTAATATTTGCAGAACAAGTGTCTAATCCTCCATAAAACAACTCTACTGTTGATCTTATCAGTGAAAACATTTTCCAAATAAATGTTCATTCATTAAACCTTTTAAAAACTTTCTCAAAAGCATCATTTTAGCATCATAGCTATCACTCTAGTGGGTCTCAAGTCTTTCCAAATACTTGAAATTGTTTGATTTTCATTTTTTTTGAATTTATAAAACATTTTACACTAATAACTTTTGTTACGCAACATGAATGTACAACCTGTTTCTGTCAGTATTTTTATCACAATTGTTAATATGTATTAGTGAAAACAAATACGTTTTATTGAAGTGAAATAGTGAAATGTGTAAAATCAGAAGGAAGGACTCCATTAAAACGGCAAACCTAAACCTCTGACTAATTATACTTGTTTGTTAGAACCCAAAAAACATGTAGAAAGTTGTAAACTTGAGCACCCACACCTCTCTCTCCTAATTTCTAATTCTATATCTATTGTATATTGTATAAGTAGGGCTTCTTTGATTTTGTATCTTTTTTCCTACTTAGCATCTGGAAGTCTCCTATGATAACGTGTTTATGACATTTGTCGTATTTGAAAAACGTGCGAAGATAGTTTTTTGTGTTCTTTGAATATAGTTTCCATTTTTCTGTTTGTTTCCCCAATATAGAAGTCATGGCAGTTGTTGCATTGTATTTTATAAATCATGTGTGTAGTTTTTATGTGTAAAAACATGTCCCACATTGTTTTCACACGTAGGAAGATGTGGGTTTGAGCACCTACGTCTCACTGTCCTAACTTCTATTTCTTATATGAGACTGGTGATTGGAGGTTGCAGTGTGGGTACTATTTCTTCAGTCACCTCAAAACCCTAGGGTACATATTATGATCCCACACTGTAGCTTGTACCCTGGGATATTTTCAGTCAATGCAGCATTTTTTAAACTTAATTTGCTTTTCAATTATAACAAAATAATGCACATGTTATCTCTATGATTACTGATATTCCATTTCTGCCTTTACAAATGCATCATTAATGTAAGAAAAAGGTATAATTGTCAAGGTTTCTCCATTTAGGCCTATACAGTTCCCTTGGAAGTATACAAACTAGCTTTTAATACATATAAATATCAAATGTCCCAAAATAAGACACTGATAAACTTAAAACAAATTATAATGGGTATTCTAATCAAATGATGTATACTTTATACCATACTCTTCTTCCAACTTAATTAAATTTTTATTCACTTCTGGAACTCTTCCAACTAATACAATAATTAAGTTTCGTGCAGAATGACACAAAAACATTAAAATGATGAACATCAACAGAGAATGCCTTGAAAAATTGCATAAACCTCACAAACAATATTATAAATAAGTAAGAAAATAAACACTTTATTAACATTGTAAAAACTTCTAAGTATCAAACATTATTATACTGTCAGTAAAAATATTTAGTATGAAATATTAAGCGATTTGTTGGACCTCAAGCAACTAACAAAATTAAAATAATAAAACATTAGAAAAATGGCCCTGTAAATATTGTATGCAATATATGTTATTCATTTACTCAAATTATTGTTAATATAGTATCATTCCCACTGATATTCTGAGCCAAACTAATTTAAATTCTCTTAAGTCTTACTCTAACTTCGTGGCCTGGCATGGCCAGGTGGTTGAGGCGTTTGACTCGAAATCTGAGGGTCGCGGTTTCGAATCCCTGTCGCACCAAACATGCTTGCCCTTTCAGCCGTGGGGGAGTTATAAGATTACGATCAATCTCATTATTTGTTGGTAAAAGAGAGGCCCAAGAGTTGGCGGAGAGTGGTGATGACGAGTTGCCTTCTCTCTTGTCTCACACTGCTAGAGTAGGGGCGATGAGCGTATAGACCTCGAGTAGCTTAGCGTGAAATTCAAAACAAACAAACTCTAAGTTATTAATTCGTTTTTCCCCCACTCGAACATAATAACACTATAGCACACACAAACAAAGAAATAGCCGAAGCTTTCAGAGATCAACTCCAAAATACATTTAAAACTCACACTGATCCAGACACGAATACGTATTTTTACAATAAAGTCATAAATTACATAGTAAACAATAAACATCAATTTAAACCAATTTTTCCAGCAAACATAACTGATACAAATACAAGCTCCAATACAGATTATGCAAGCACATTACTAACACATGAAATATCCCTTCAGGAACTACTAGAAGCAATAAAAAACACAAAAAACAAAGCACCAGGTGAAGATGAAATACAAGCTATCCTCCTACAAAAGGGCACTCCGAAATTGTTTGACCACCTAAATTCACTTTTTAACCATTTCTCTATACTCAGGATACATCCCAGTTTCTTGGAAGCTTGCAAATATATTAATGTTCCATAAGGAAGGAAAGCCAGCGAATAAACCTAATAGCTACCGACCAATCAGCCTGACCAGCTGTGTAGGCAAAATTCTTGAAAGAATAATCAGTAATAGACTCTCCACATTCTTGGAGATAACATCAAAATTGCCAAAAGAACAAAATGGATTCAGAAAATTAAGACAAATGACAGACCACCTAATCAGATTAACAGAAACCATAATAGATAGCTTCAACAAAAAAGAATGTACAGTCGCTTGCTTCCTCGATATCGAGAAAGCATTTGACACAGTTTGGCACGATGGTCAAAGGTTCCGAATGAATGAAATGGAACTACCGCGAGGAATTATTCGCTGGTTATCTAACTTTTTGGAAAACAGAAAATGTAGAGTAAATGTTGAAGGAACTTGTTCCAAATACTTTACTCCACAAACTGGTGTCCCTCAGGGAGGGGTGGTTAGCCCTATACTCTTCATCATGTATGTAAACAATACGCCAATGAGGGATCCAAATCATGGATTCTCTTCACAGTTCACAGATGATGTGGCAGTCTGGAAAAGTGCCGCAACACCCACGATAGCAGCCACGAACATACAACCACAACTAAATAGAATAAGTGAATACTGTCAAAAATATAGAATCAAAATAAACACAGCAAAAAACACAACTCGTAGTCTTTACGAAATCGACCAAACACAAAAAAACAACAGCCAGAACTATATATGAACGGCACTTTACTCCAGACTGCCCCAACAGCAAAATTTTTACGTCTGACCTATGATTCAAAACTAACTTGGATCAATCATGTCAACGAAATTAAAAACAAAATTTGGCGAAGAACTAATTATACTAGGAGTCTAACTGGTAAAAACAGTGGAGCATCTACAGATAACATACTAAAAATCTATAAAACATATATCAGACCCGTAATAGACTATGCAGCTCCAGCATGGATAACTGTAAGCAATAAAATAATTAAAATTAAACTACAAACAATCCAAAACACACTCCTCACAACAGCATACAGAGTTCCAAGAACAATATCATCTCAATTCATTCACAAATACTCGAACATACCAACCATACCAGATAAACTCCTACATATTACAATAATGTACTTTAATAAGAATTGGATGAAAACGAATTAATGTGCGAACTACACCGGTACCTCATACATAATGAAGCTAGTTCTAAACATCTCTCCCCAGTTAATTTGTATTTCAAATATAAAAATAAATAATAATAATAATAATAATAAAAATAATAAATAAAATATATATATAAATATATATATATAAAGTTAAAATAATAATAACAAAAAAATTATTCTTAGTTTACTTATTTATCTGATAAAAAAAATGCCACCAGCAAACTTGACATTCTGCTAATAGAATAAAACTGTATACGAGCCAAACTACATGGACATTGTTCTGAAAAGGACCAAATAAAAATTTAGTTCACAGCCAAAAATATTAGTACAGGCAGGAGGAAGAGGTTGTAGAGATCCTGACCCTCCAGGGTATGAATTTATATTACCCAAATACCGACGACATTCTTACTTCGTTTTATCACATTGTTACAACTTCCTTCGCGCTTTATTACAAATCCCTTAAAATATGTACTTAAAATCATGATTAAATCTAAGTCTGGATACAAGAGGCCTACATATACATAACAAGTTGGTTTGTCACTTCAGTTTCCAGATAGCTAAATTTGGCTCGAAATCGAATTAGGCATCCAATTTCATTCAGTGTCATAATCTATTTTTTATTCAAAGTTTAGGTATCAAATATGTCCGCTTGATGAAGATGGTCTTGTAAGCGCAGATTAATAATATATTATTGTGGTGATACATAAAAAATTTAATTAACAGGAATCAAATTATTAACGCTAACTACAAACTTCAATGACGATACTCACAAATTATATCCTAACTCAAGCACGCCGTCATATATTCACAACTTTCACCTTTGAATTGGTTTCGCCAATCACAGTCAAGTAGCGTTTCTGACGACTCTACATACATTACATTTTAAAGAAGTATAAACAAAATAAATAAATGTGTTTTTTTAATAAACCTATTTAAAAACTTAACTGATTTGAAAAACAATTAATAAAAGATTAAATAAATTTTTTATCATTTTCAAACTGTGATAAGTACACGTACATACACATAAAATTGCACATTTTTTTCTGACAAAGTTACTTTCAAAGTTTGGTTTGTTTCAGAATTTTTCATGCAAAGCTAATCAAATAAGTTCCTATGCATAGCCGCCAGTATATGTGAAATGATTTGTTATTTTTGATACTTTGTTTTGTTTCTGAATTTCGCGCAAAGCTACACTAACGGTATTTGCGCTAGCCGTCCCTAATTTAACAGTGTAACACCAGAAGGAAGTCAGCTAGTCATCACCACCCACCGCCAAATCTTTGGTTACTCTTTTACCAACGAATAGTGGGATTGGTTGGGACGTTATAACGCCCCACGGCTGATAGGACGAGCATGTTTGGTGTGACGAGGATTCAAACCCGCGACTCTCGAATTACGAGTCGAACGCTTTAGCCGGGCCGTTTGAAATGATAGGCTACAGTTTGTTTATTTAATTTCTTAATTTCGTGCAAATCTACGTGAGTACTATTTGCGCTTGCCTTCCCTTAGTGTCTTGTTTTGTGTTGATTGGTCAAGAAATGAGGAAACATGGAAGGAAAATTTATTCAATGATAGTTATTATTTCACTCGACAATAATATTTGTAAATGTTTAAGTATTATTGGCTGTTGTCGTTTATTGATAAAACAATGCATGACGTAACAATAATTAAAAAGTAATGCTTAGATACGGAAAGACGAACACATTTACGAAATATGGTAACTACATGACAAGTCAGTGAACGTTAGCAAATAAAATAATAGGAATCTGGGAAATAAGAATCTCAAGTGAAATAAGTTGCTATAGCTTGATATTTTGCCATGTTTCCTGAAGGAATAAAAACAATACGTTTGAGTATCAATGGAATCAGACACAGGATTCCAGTTGAAAAGCTCTCCAAGTGTGAAGTAGACAGTTCCCTTACCACTCCAGTACGTCAACAACATTGGTATCTTCCTGAAGATAAGAAATATCAGCTTCAAGGAGGTGGGACCATGTTCTATTTCTTTATTCATTATATAAAGACAAAACATTTCATTGTTCCTGGAGACGATGGGAATATTAACACATTCCTGCAAGGAATTAAATACTATGAAACTGAACTAGCAGAAGTTCTTGTTTCACAAAACCTCACTCTTCATCAATTTCAAAAAGATCGTGAGGATGATTTCATCAGCTGCATTGATGACACGTTAGTCTTTCAAACGGAATTTACTGATCGTGGATATTTAATGACGATTCACGGCTCAAAGAAAAATTTGATGGAAACTTTACCAAAAGTGAAAGCAAAGGCTGACAAACAATTTATAAATCTTGGATGGAAGGTGTCCATGTATTTTAAAAAGTATTACAAGTTTGTAAAGGCATTATATAATTGCATTCTGTTTCAGTCTGTGTCAAAACTAGGATACACTATCACGTGTTCTTCTGAGTGGCGCAATAGATCAACTGAAAATCTCACAACCCAATTGTTACTTTACAGACAACGCATCATTTGGGAAAAACAACCAAAGCCAAAAACGACTAAAATTAGAAATTCAGTTCACCGTATTTTTAAGAGATTGAAATTTTGGAAAACATAAGAAGTTTTTTTTTAATTTTAATTTAAATTAAACTTAATAATTACCAGTTTCAAATTTACGTGTATTATTATTATTAGAATTAATAGTTTTTGCTGATGTCTTTTGAGAACAGTACAATCTCCATGATTGCTTCCTTGAAGTTCATAGCTCTACGTTAAAATTGATATTGATGTTAAAATTACTAATTGAATAAACGTTTAAAGAAGAAATAAAATAATGAAAAATTTATGTAATTTAAATAAAAAACAGTTTCGTAATTCTGCTATTCCTCATTCTTTATAGATGTAAAGTCTTTTTTGTGTTTGTAGCTCAAATAAAAATTATTTTGAAAAGACACACGCGTGTGTGTTTTTCTTATAGCAAAGCCACATCGGCTATCTCCTGTGTCCATCGAGAGGAATCGAGCACCTTATTTTAGTGTTGTAAATCTATAGACTTACTGCTGTCTCAGTTGGAAATTACTGTTAAATTTCCGAATAAAAGATTTTTCGAAAGTTCTTTCCTGAAAGTGTTATGTATAAACAAATATTCAAAGAGCAATAAACAAGCTGAAGAACCTACATTACGATATCTTACACAAGCGATTTATATTAATTCATTCTTTTTTTTTTTTAAATGTATATTTTGTACATATTATAAAATCGAAGTTTTGAGATACGATATGTCGCTGAACACGATTTGTATCTTCAGCTATGGGGTAATTTTAGAGTGGAATCAATCCTTTTATTTGATAGGTGAGTAGATAGGTGAAGACGGATTTCATTCCTTTTGGTCAGCAGCTCTAAATTAGATGTGAATATATCTGAACCTTAATAGTCTCTGATACCAGGATCATCAAGGAAGATATTCGTAAGAAGGATCTTCAAAGAAAATCGTGACACAAACATAAGGCTTACTTACTTCATTTAAAGTTGGAATAACACGATTTGGGGTGAACTAGCGTGTATTTTAGTATGGTTTATATTTCGTTTTAATGATTATATTTCACAAATGACGGGTAAAGGGAAACTGTATTTGAACATTTGAAAACTTACAACTTTTCTTACCCTCTCATCACTGACTGACCATTCAGAAATGACTTTGAGAAAAATTTATCGTAATCTAGAATATTTGTCAAAATAAGTAAAGTTAACAACGCTAAAATCAGGAGTTCGATTCCCCTCGGTGGGCTCAGCAGATAGCCCCATGTGGCGTTGCTATAAGAAAACACACACAAGTAAAGATAAATTACCTCTGATGAGCAAACAGTGTGCTTTAGTGGAAAGTTTACTGTGAGATCTCATGTGGTGTCCTTTAAACGTCAAATTACCAAGCTTTTTATGTATATTATTCACAACAGATGAGACCTATATATTTCAATTTATTTAATATTTCCTATTTTTATCTGTTACACCAGAAATGTAGGATAAAATGACTCATTCTCTAGTGTTAAATGCTAAGAAAATTGAAGTAACAATTAGTGGGTGTAATTTTAACACTTACATATATATATATATATCTTAATTCTTGTGTCTTGTGTGCTTTGGATCGTATAACCATTGAAGTGATGATTCAGAAAAAAGTTGTTGGATATATTACTTTAAAAAGCCAATATGGACTTCACCGAAACATCTATGGATTATAAGAAGAAAATATTAGTATTCAGAATCACTTAAAATATTAATGACATGAAAATTCACATTCTTTTCACGAATTACGTCGAGATAATAGTAGCAAGTAGAAATTTACGGAAATGGTTTACCTTCCTTGAGAATAATACTTTGAACGACGTTTGGTTCCATTTCTATGCATTTTTATCAGGTTGAGATATATTGTTATTTGTCGTTGACATCCTTGATTAGTAGTTTAATGTGGCTTTTAAGGATGCAACCGCAGCATTAGATTATCGTTCTTAATCAGAATATTTAAAAAAAACAGAAAAAGAAAAACAAAAACGCTCACAGCAGATTTTAGTGGGGGTTTGGACTGAGCGACAGGTGTAGGTAAAATGTTTTGGGCAAACGTGGCATGGCCCGAAAATGGTCGAAGGGTCGTTCAGCTCATCAGTCGGGTTATTTCAGGGGCTTAGGCCACAACAGCTTTGTTCGGGAACAGAGTTTATGCTCGACAACCGAGACATTTTTTTCTCAAACAATATGTTCGAAAACCGAATAGTTCAGGAAGGGAGTCATTCAAGAACCGAGATACCACTGTATTTGACTTCATTTTATATGTCATTATTCCATATTTTAAGTAAGTTATGGATTCCACGTGAACAAAATTCCTTGAATTTGGATTCAAAAAACAATCTTAAGTCAGTTTTTTCCTCGTTTTTACAAACCTTTCTTCATCTTAGTAATGCCGTGAGGATCTTAAAATAATCAGATGGAGCAGTATCTAGTGAATAGGATCGATGAGGCACAACTTCCCATTTTAAGGCCTGAAGTTTTTCTTGGGTCATTTATGAAGTGTGTAGGATTCAAAACACAAGCTAAAGTCGTGAAAAAACATTAGTCTTCTATATTGATTAATGCAGTTCTTTTCCTTATCAGTGCTTGGTGTTATCACTCCAACTGATGACAATATCTTTCAGCTGTGATTTGGATCCAAAATTTTGTGATAAACTGCACTTCCCAGATCCCACCGAACACAAGGTACAGGTGTGAAACAAAGATTCAACAACTGTCTCTTACGTTGAGTATGCTAATAAAAAAATAACTTCTCGTTGCCACTAACAATTCTTTCTAGAATTGGTTCATGAGCATTCATTTGGTGTCGTATCATCATTACTAACAACAACTTAATACACTGTGGTGGTTCACCTGGTGCCATATCATCATTACTAACAACAACTTAATATACAATGATGGTTCACCTGGTGTCGTATCATCATTACTAACAACAACTTAATATGCTGTGATGTTTCACCTGTTTCGTATCATCAATACTAACAACAACTTAATACACTGTGTTGGTTCATCTCGTGTCGTATCATCATTTCTAACAACAACTTAATATACTGTGATGGTTCACTTGGTGTCGTATCATCATTACTAACAACAACTTAATATACTGTGATGGTTCACCTGGTGTCGTATCATCATTACTAAGAACAACTTAATATACTGTGATGGTTCACTTGGTGTCGTATCATCATTACTAAAAACAACTTAATATTCTGTGATGGTTGACCTGATGTCGTGTCATCATTACTGAAATTTTTACTACATTTCTAAGTTCTCTCAGCTGTGTTTGGAACATTTTCTCACGTTCATGAGCAGTTCATGAGTTGCATTATTTGATCATGTAATATATGATACACTTTGTCGTGGGATTTTCAACTTTTGTGGTGGGATTATTAGTTAGGCACAGTTCAAAGAGCAATAAAACAAAAAATATTTTAGTAGAAATTATATTATTACAATAATTAAGCTACTTATGATAAAATCATAGTTTCCTGTTACAATTTGCACTCATTATGGAAAGAACATAATGGTAAGTTGATTTGACTGAGCTTGTTGGTAAGAGTGTTAAAATATAAAAAAGTTAATTACATTACTGAGAAACACATTTTTGGACCATTATCTTAAAATTTTCAAACTTTTTGAATTATGTGAAATATGTTTTAAATCATATATTTATTTATATATTTGCTTGCAATACCATTTGTATTAAGAATAGATAATAAGAAAACCTCAGTAAGGTTACATCTTATTTTTTATGTTTCAATAGTGCACAGTTGGTGTAAACTTTGTGAAAATTCATGGGAAGTTTTAACCCGACATGCTGAAATAATAAAGATGAAAATGCCAATGAAGGAGGTAAGATAATTTAGTGACAGCTTGTTATATAGTTTACAAGGAGTATTTGTTCATTGTTTTGTAAAAATGTGTTAGCTTATTATGACAAAAATGTGGTGGAAGTTTTACCAGTATTTAGAATTATGTTAAAAACGTGTACTATATTAATTATAACCAAATATTTGTGTAATTATTCTTTATCAACTTTGTATTTTCTACTTCAAATTGTCTTACTATATCAACTGTATGCAAGTTTGAACTAAAAATAATATTAAATAAATTAATTAATTTACATAAGTTAAGTATATTTATGATGTGATTAGAAAGTATCAACATTAACGGCTTGTTATCGTTTGTACCTCCCAAACAAAACATCTCATCACTGATATTATTAATCAGAGCTGAAGTTATTATACTATTACTGTATTTAATTGTAATACATTTATTTATTTCTATATTCATGGATTTCCCTGTTTGTCTAGTGGAATGTGTTAAGTATGTTTCATTTGCATGACCATAAAACACAGTACGATGCTCAACAGCTGTGTGACATAACATGTTATAAATCCACCACTGGAAGTAATTCTTTAATTTGATCTTGTGATTGCACTGAAAGGCTGCTAAGGATGTTAAGAAGAGAACAGCTTTCAATTTTCTCATTTTTGGATTTAGCAAAGTAAAATGCAAATAAATTCTGAGCATTTACAGTCGTTTCTGAAGATGTAATTTTAAAGTAACATATCAAGGGAGCTGAAATCACTTATGTCTTAAATGTTGCATTTTGTAGAAAAGAAATATTACATATTTGGATAGGTTTTATTTGTCTACCATCATGACCATCCTAGTTGATAAATCCTTGTGTTGAAAAAATGTTTGTGTTGGCACAGAAATGTTACATACAAAAGATGGATTTGAAATCCTGTTTTACATACTTTTAATTTGGAACCTATAATAAACTAATTAAGAAAAATTTACAGTTTAATGTGACATGAAATGTTTCTTCATGAAGTTGCACATAGTGGTTATATTCCCAGTCGTTGCTGCTCCTGAGATATGTTTATGTTAAATGTATGTGTAATGAAGAGGTCACTGGAGCAGTACTAACTTATGAAATTGTAAAAGATATATTATAGCTATTATAGTTTGCTAATTTTTTTCATATATATATATAACAGGATCAATTAGTTTTTATGAAATTTTAATAGAGTTTATTTGTTCCACAATATTTTTCATACAATTGTCTACTATAAAACTTAACTACTGATTGTATAACAACTATAGCAGTGACAGTCTGAAATAATTTTCAAAATGTTTGGCAAAATTTGTGCATTTTAGTTGGATTGAAATGATAATTATAACATTCTTTTAGTATTTTGAAAATGATCATGTTGTTATAGTATTCCTTTGATATTTTGTATACATCAATACTGAAATATAACACATCAGATAGGACATAAAATGCTCAGATACGTGAATTCTGATGAATCATAAGTTAGAAAAAAGTGTTTTTTCTTACTCTCCTTTCATTTTAGAGATTACTGTAAATTTTGGAAGCAAAATTTAAAGGTCAGTGCCTATAAATATCTTACTTAGAACAAGAATGTATAAAAATAAATATATTTATATTAATATATTTGAGAAGTGTTTCATATAATTGAAATGTTGTCAGTTCTTTCTTTAATGTTATAACAACACTCTATACAATCTTTATAATGCCGAATCAAATACTACTTGCCACCCAAGTTATGTAAAACACTATAAAGCTGTGGTTTAAGATATGGATAGATATGAGATTTAAACTCTTAATGTAGCATCTACTCTAAGTTTGTTTGTATGTAATTTATTTCTTACAAGTAGAAAGGTTTTATTAACGACAGATGAACCTGTGGACATTGGCTTTTAAAAACTTAGTTTATGGTGATTATTGGTTCTGAATTACTTTAATTCCAGCATTGCTGTATCTTTCACATGTAGTTAGACATTGATTTTGTGGTATGACTAAATGCTTTTAAACTTTCATGAACTTCATGTCCTTGTTTATTATCTTTAGAGTAGAAGGATACGTTTTCCTAAGCCAAATTTTTTAAGTTTGCTCTGCACTTGTTTGGGATGTAGTTTTGAAGCTTGTTACTGTTTTTGAATGTATTCTTACAGATTCTTTCATGGCTCTTAAATGGTTTTAAATTGTTTTGCTCTTCTAAATATTCTGTATAAACATCTTTCCTCACAGAGGACTGTGATGTATTTCTCGAGTGTATTCAGTAAATCCTTTCACAGCTGTATTGCACTGTCAAATTATTTAAACTGTGTTGTTGTTATAAACATACCATATTTATATTCTTCTTCGTAAATGGCTTTGACAAACATTCTCGAGTCTGTTCTGTTAGTATATTCATGACATTTAGTATTGTCAAAGGACCATAGATTTGCCATAAACCGAATGTATAGAAGTTAATAATTTTACGTACAGTGCTGTAACTCAAATCTATCACATCATACTAGAGCGTTAACATGCAGATCTTTCTTTTAAAGTGTGATTAAACATCTATATTAGTAATAATAACTCTCATTCTTTTCATTCTCTATAATATAGCAGAAACCTATTTATATCATCTTTTACAAAGTGGAACCTCATACTTAATATTCACTTGAAAAGTAAATTACGAAGGAGATAACTCATTATTATTTGTACTTAAGCATTATTTTTTGTACTGCAATGACTTTCATTCATTCTGAAGCAACTAATGCTAAATACCACGTATATTCTTTAAACATGTTTACAAATGTAGGTGTACTGTGGTGAATAAAGGAAAATTCAGTCATATAAATTACAGTCCTCTACTACAAGGTGTTTTGTTTTCTACTTTGTCCTTTTCTGGGGTTACTGATGAGGGGAGCTGATTTCTGATAAACTGCTCTAATTTGGTGAAAAGTGATGTATCAAATGATAAGCTTGGCTTAATGTTTTTTTTTTTTTGCTGAAACATATGGTATATATATATGATAATGATAAAAAGAGTCAACATTATTCTAAAGACCACTGTCACTCCTTGTACCATCCCTAATTGTTATGTAGCATAATACATTCCACTGGTGGGAACTTATTCAATGTTACATCATCACTGTTTACAAGGAAGGGATGATAGGAGGATGTCAACAGTACAATGTGGAGTTGGTGTGATAAATATTCTATTGTTGTGATACAATATTTTAACAGAAGGTTACATCAAAGTCAAGACCATTATGTAATTAATTTGAATGTCTGATACAGGGCAGCTGTCCACATAGAACAGATGAAAATCAACTCAGCAATAAATACTGGTAATTTAATATACAGTTTTACATTTGTGCTTGTAATCTTTATCGTCAGTTGAGTATTGTTGTTAGTTAGTGATATTCTTGGCTGTAATTCCTCATGATAATAATTAGCTTAGGTGATTTAGGATGGACTTAATTCCATATAATAAGCTAGCAATGTAAATAAATTTTTATAATTAAAATGTAATGATAAAGCTAGTGCTAATAAAAATAGATTTATAAAACAAACTCACCAGTACTGGTACCACAAAAATCCATAAAACAATTCTTCACTTTGTGCATTCAAGATTCAATAAATTAGAAAAATAACTTAAGTTTATGCAACAACTATTTCTTTATTGCAGAACATAGTTTCAAACAAAATTACTCTGATAACAAGAACATTACTTCACTGTGGTTGCACATGTGTGTTTCATTATATTTTTATTGATGTAATGTGTATGTAAGGAAGTAATGAATAAAGTCAAACTGTAAGAAGGAGCTGGAAAGTTAACATCATTATTATTACTATGACTAAGAATAAGGTGTAACACTAATGGTAAATACATTTACTGTAACAAAATTATTACTGTTAATACTGTAATAATACACCATGCAAAGAACATGCTTTAATTATATATAGTAAGATATAAAAGAGAAGTAAAGCTAGTTGTGGCTGCAATATAGCAGTGATTCATTATTACCTTAAAATTAATTTTAGAGAAATTATATTGTTGATTGTTATGTATTATAATTTATCTCAGATTGGTCTCCAATTTATTATGTAGCGTGCATAATGTATAACAATTTGTTATGTTATGTACATAATGTATTACTATTTCAAACAGCTGGAAATTTTAATTCAAATGTTAATTTTCAAAGATGTGTAAGCATTTTTGTAAAACAAATATTGTTGATTCATACTCTCAAGAATCTTCTACAAAGTTAGAAAACAGCTGGAACTTGCACAATATACACTACAAGCATCAAATTGAAACAAACGTAGTGATCAAAACAAATGCATAACAGTAAATCTGTTGCATGATGTCTGAAATATTTGAAAAATGTTTTATTGTTCTGTAAAACTGTTACTCGTGTTATTGGTGGCAAAAAGATTATTGGATATCTATCAATGTTGAAGAAATATGGTGCTCACCTCATGATAGGGGAAACATCATTTGTGAAACATTAGTTAGCATATGCACTCTGTTTGTGAAATGTTGTTTAACAAAACTGTTATTTGTTAATATAGATTAATATGCTTTGATTTTTTTCTTTTCCCAAAGTGAATTCCGGTAAATATGTTTTAATAGTGTTTAGAACTCTGATTATTACTTTCACAAACACAATTAAAATGCAAAGATTTATTATAGTCTTTCTAACTTAGATATATTGTGTAAAATATTGAAGTTTGAAAAAATATAAATTTGAAACTTTTGAAAATAATTCCTGTAGCTATTTCCTGTATTTGTTGGGAAACATGTTGGACAAATTGTACATGTTAAGTAGAAATACATAGCTTGTAAGAATTTGTCTGTTTTAAAACTGTGATACTTTAATGGAAAATATTATCACAGAAAGATCTAACATTGAGTATTAATTCCTGTAGTTTGTAAAATATATTGAAATTATTTATGAATGATATTTTTAAAATTTTAATTAAAGGAAAATGGTGTAATTATTACTATTATCAAATGTTTTTATTTGTTGATTTTTTTAATTTTGCACAAAGCTGCACAAGAGCTATCTGTGCTAACTGTCCCTAATTTAGTAGTGTAAGACTAGAGGAAAGGCACCTAGTCATCACCACCCACTGCAAATTCTTGGGCTACTCTTTTATGAACAGATAATGGGATTAATTGTCACATTATAATGCCCTCACCACTGAAATAGCGAGCACATTTGGTATGATGGGGATTTAAACCTTCGACCTTTGGATTACTAGTCAAGTGCCTTAACAACCTGGCCATGCCAGACTGAGTGGGAGTGTCAACATCATCATGGCTAGGAGACAGTTGTGTAGACTGATTGAAGAATGCTGTTAATCCTGTTTGTCCAGCATGCTCACATTTTATTTCTATAAAGTTCTTTACGGCACTTTCAACATTGTGTTCAATTATTAAGGCTTCAATCACAATTTTGGTCATTTTTAGGCTGGATTTTTATAGTTTGGTAAAATGAATTTGACAGCTTTTTCTGTTTTAAAAACAGTTGTGGTTCTGGTTCTTAGTCGTCTTTCTATTCATAAGCAGCAAATTTTTGGTCAGTGTTTAATCAGTTCTTCATTGGTCATTTGTTTATAGTATGATTTCAGTAAGTCATTGATGAGTTGTCAAACTGATGTGCTAATGATGTGATTTTTTTTAACAAGAGGTTGAAAATTGTGCACACATTCCAGCCAGTTTTTTTTTTCCAAACTGTTTTCATATTTGAGGTAGTAACCTCTACATTCTTGATGTTGCATGGTTTCCAGAAACCTCTGATCTAGGTGTTTCTGTTGCTGTCCACTGCTTCTGATCATTTATCTGGAGATTTGTCATAAGTAATATGCTTTAAAAGAGACTATGACGTATTGATTTATAGGTTGTATCAAAGTGGTGTTTGGAGTAAGAAACTCCACAGAAATGTTTGCTGATATGTAGATTAGGTTGTTAGGGTGATTTAGTGAGTTGTCATCAACCACTAATGCTTCCCATAAAGCACTAGAAAAACATCTCTCTACTGCAGGGCAGAAAAAGTTGTAAACTAATCCTCAAAAATTGTTTTTGTTGTTTAAACCTGTTCTGTCCGGCATCTTCTTCCAATATAGATCAATCTCTCAAATGTTGAAAACTTGATGGGTCATATATCCTCTTTGTTCAATAATATTTTTTAAAACTGGTTGGCACATTGATGTTGTTTCCATGTCAGCACTTGCTGCCTTCAGGCTGTGTAAATTATGCTCTTTTTTTTTTTTAATCTGTCAAGTCAGCCTTTGTTATCCATTATCTTAGGGCAATACCGATTTAGTAACTTAACAGATACAGGTGTGGAAGACTTAGCACTTTTGATCATTTTTTCTTTCTTGATAGTTATTGTAGTTGATGGTGAGGACTTAAATGCTTTGTAATTTATTGCAAGTCTTGCTTTTGTCAAACTTCTTGATGGTTTTCAGGTTTGTTGTTACTGAAATGGCTTTTCTCGCAAGTTCTTAATAATATAAATAAATGTTTAAAAGCAATTTTAAATTATGCTGGTGTGAGAATTTGAATATTTGTTCTTCAGTTATTTCCTCTTTTGAACTTACCCCTTAAACTATGAAATGTTATGTAAAATGTCATTAATCTTCTAAATCTTTATCTTATATCCTTCAATCATATGGAACTACAGAGCAACCAATGAAAATGCAAGAACCTCTTGCTACACCCACCTTCAACTTGCTCAAATTTACAAATTTCTAATAAATTTTTCTGAGATTAAATCTTATTAAATTTATAATCAACAGGAAGTCTAGAATACAAATGATTGATTACAGTATGATTCATTCTCTATAATCTTACAGATAATTGATTAATTTAGCTAATTAGGGAGCCATAGACAGTGAGATATTTTCTCAATGGCAAACTGGGTATATCTTGCTTCAAACATATGTTATTGTGATATTATATACTTCTTCCTTTCTCTCTCTCTCTTTTTAAGAATAGTTTCAGTTTTTCAACAAATTTTCCACTGGTTATAAATTATACTGTGATAAATTTGTTATACATTTCACATGTATTTCTGAGGAGTTCAGCATTTCTGAAATCATACACCAGTTTAAAAATTTATTTTTGTATTTCTTTTAGGTACCAGAATTTTAGTGTTCAAATTGTGATGATAAACAATTAAAAAGAGGTATAAATGATGTTTGATATTTTGGAGACAAAGATGTTTGAAATTGTATGGCAAAGAGGCAAGAGTTTACAACTGAATACAGAAGAGCCAGGTAATACTTGTAAATATACATGTTTGGGCTTTTGAATTTTATTTGCTTTAAATCTTTGTGATTTTTGGTCAGGTGATATTCTGTACATTTAGTGTTTTAACATTTTTTAATATTTGGTTAGTTTTGTATTTTGGCCAAAGCAACTTAAAGGCTAACTGCATTAGCCATCCCTAATTTAGCAATGACATACCAAAGAGAAGACAGCTAGTTAGTACCACCTATTACCCAATCTTGAACTACTCTTTTTTACCAACAAAGAGTGTAATGGATTTTAACATTACAACTTCCCAATGGGTGAAAGTATGAACATGTTTGGGGACAGGGGTTTGAACCCATAACTAACAGATTGTGAATCAAACCATTACCATCATTTCTTTTCACTATGGGCTTGGTTGAATCAGCCACGTTTGTGACCCCAAATTTATGTTTATAGCTTCACCACAATAATTTCTAATACGTTTTGTGTATATTCATAAAACTCTCATCAACTGTGAGTAATCACTAAATCATTTGTTGAGAAAAACATAATTTATAATGAAGTCTACAAGAGTCTGTGACTATGTGGAATCAGAAAATTGACTACTGTGGGTGCAAAGTGATTTTCATGTAGATTAAAAACACTTAAATCATCAGAAATTGAAACAACATAAATAAACTTGAAACATTTTAGTCAGCAAAACTAGACTGTATTTTTGTATTATTCTACCCAAACTCTGCACGAGGTTTGTCAATGTTACCAATTTTGTAACAAGAAACTACATTTGTTTATTCTAAATAGCTTTTTTGTAACAATTTTATTGCCCTCTGAAATACGTTTAACTAATATGTCTACCAAATAGGTTGTAAATCACTTGGAAAACATGTAGCTCACATTATCTTAATGAACTATATAATGTGCATGAGCTACTCACAAATTTTTTTAGCGTACCTCAGGAAAAATTGACTGCAATCACAAAGTAATAACTACCAGAGTTTCCGTACTATAAGTTCTAAATATGTTTTGTGCATATTCACAAAATTTTGCAAGCTTTCAGTAAGCATCTCAAATGTTTTGTACACAAAAAATAATATTTTAAAATATTACTGAAGATTTGTTCATGAAATATTGTTCTTTCTGTGAAAAGCTTCAGGTGTCATTTGTATAATGTTCAGAATCTCCTAGGGAAATGTCAAATATATTATTTTCAGTAAAACTTTATAGTTTGATTTTCTTTACTCCTAACTCTGTGAATTCAGCCAATTTGACAAACCTTCTAAGCCACTCAATAAAAATACAAATCTGACTTATCATTTTTTTCTTTCTTTCTAAAATGACTGCAGATTGTAACAGAAAATAGCAATCATTTAAATTAAATTGCTTTTAAAACTTGTAACAGTCTACATTCATGTATACGTAATTACACTGCTGGCCAAAATCTTAGGCTAATGAACATAAAGAAAGATATGCATTTTACATCGTCAGACTCAATCATTTATTTGCATAGAGCTTCGAAAAGGGAAAATAAAAAACTTTTTTGGCATCTAATAGGGAAAATGTGAACACTCTGAAATTAGCCTAAATACCAGCTGGTCAAAAGTTTGAGACAATACCCAAAAGAAGTCCTTAACAGGATAGGAAATGCCCAGCAAGAGGTCTCAGTAGTGAGTTGTATTATGGCTGTCACTGTGAATAACTTCAGACATTCCCCCCGGCATGATCGATATAAACGTTTGCAGAAGACTGGCTGGAATATTATTCCAAGTGGTGAAGTTGGCTTCACGAAGATCGTGCACTGTTTGGAATTGCCGTCCATATCTATAGACTTTCCTTGCCATCCACCCCCAAACATTTTCAATGGGGTTCAGTTTGGGCAAATACGC
Source organism: Tachypleus tridentatus (assembly GCF_004210375.1). Lineage (NCBI taxonomy): Eukaryota > Metazoa > Arthropoda > Merostomata > Xiphosura > Limulidae > Tachypleus > Tachypleus tridentatus. Next base: position 179,389,507 of record NC_134825.1, on the reverse strand, counting down.
TGGAAGGTCCAAAAGAATCATATTACTCCCCATTAAAAATTCCTTTGTTCTGCAGGCACTGTGGATTGCAGCATTGTCCTGCTGAAAGATCCAGTTATTTCCACACAAGCGAGAGCCTTCAGTCAATAAGGATGCTCTCTCCAACATGCCAATGTAGCCAGCTACTGTTTGATGCTCCTGTATAATTTGAAGTTTCATTGTTTCATGGAAGGAGAAAGCACCCCAGATCATGATGGAATGTCCTCCACTGTGTCGAGTAGAAAGTGTCTCTGGTGCGATATCTTTATTGAACCAGTAACGTTGGACTCCATCTGGACCATCCAGGTTAAATTTTTCTCATCAGAGAACAAAATCTTCGTCCACTTTTCTACGTCCCATGTTTGGTGCTTCTCAGCAAAGTTTAACTGAGCTGTTTCGTTATGTGGAAGGAGGCGTGTTTTTTTTAGGCATTTATGGTTTAGAAGCTTTTCTCTCGTAGATGCTGTCTCATTGTTATTGAGCTGCATTCTGAACCTGTAAAGGACTTAATACGGTTTAATGGTTGGCTGGTATCTTGCTGGACAACCTGTTGAATCCTCCTGCGCAACACCGGTGAAATTTTCTTAGGCCGACCACTTAAAATTCTTGTTCCATATCCCTCAGGGTTTTTTAAGAATTTACAACAGCAGTTTTACTCTGCTCAGTCTCACTAGTGATGGTACGTTGAGAGAGATTTTGCTTTTGCAGCTCGACTATTCTGCCACGTTCAAACTCTGTCAACTTTTTAGCCTTTGCCATGTTTTTACCCAATGTAACACAGGAGATGTCAGTGGGAGGTGTTGACAATGCTAATGCTTGAACACAGATGACTAAATTTCGTGACGTGTTTACTAATTAACTCTTCATTTCAGTATGGTCTTAAACTTTCGACCAGGTAGTATTTAGGCTAATTTCATAGTGTTCACATTTTCCATATTAAATGCTAAAAACGTTTTTTATTTTTATTTTTCCTTTTTTTATTTTCATATTTTGAAGCTCTACTCAAATAAGTGGTTGAGTCTAACAGTGCAAAAGGCACATTTTTTCTTTATGTTCATTAGCCTTAAGATTTTGGCCAGCAGTGTATATAGTTTTGTTGCCCTTGACCTATGTCAACATAAATACACCCATCACACAAGTTATAAATCATTCAATGAACATATAGCTCATGTTGTTATTGTGAATGATGTGACACGTAAGATGTTCATTAATGTACATTGTGGTTTAATGTTTTGCTTCATGATGAGTTTTGTTTTCAGAAGTGAAAAATGAGTGAATCAGTTATGGTACTTTTAATATTACTTGCCCTTTATGATTTATAAAAAAAATTACAGAGTAATTATTTACAATTTACTTCAAGAAACTAATAACTTGGATGGTTGTTATAATGTTATGTAAAGCTGTCATCTGTAAAGTTGGTTAGAAAGGATTTGTCTTTATTATTAAGCCTGTATGGTTCACCAGCTTCCATATTAAAGATTTTAGATTGACAAGTAAGATCTATAAAATAGTGCATGTAATGTTACACCAGAATAAGATTAATAACATAAATCATAACATCCTTTACTGGCCAAGTACTGTTTTCCAGTAAGAAAAGAGTATTGTTATATCACTACATCTGTATCTATTAATAAATCTAGTGCATCATTATTTAATGTGTTATACATCTAAAAGAATTCTAATAGTTAATTGCTTTGTAAATGTGACTTGTTGCTCTAACAGATGAAAGAGGTTTGTAATTTTAAAAATATTTTGTTCATGTATGTTCATATTTATGTAAAAGTTATTTTAATGGCCTTGTTAAAGATTTGATGTTCCAGCGAGGAAAGAAGATTTCTTTAACCAGCTCAACATGCTCAAATTGTGGATTTTATTTTGAAGCGGAAAAGATTTAGTTATAATACAGGAGAATTTTATGCATTTGGCAAGTGAAAAACATATTATTTCCGTAATATATTTTCACATAATATGTATTTAATTTCATCTCTATATAATTTACTGTGCATCAGAATTATTGAAGAAATTTCATAAGCTGAATTTATACTTTTTGTAAATAAATTTCCTTATTATGAACTCAGTCATTAGATAATCTGGAAGAGAAAACTGAATTTTTTCAATTAATTTTATATAATATAAAATTCTTTTATGTATCATACTTATATGTTTTTCCTTGCATTTTAAAATAATAACATTTTGTGATGAGTTTATAATAATTAAAATGCATGTAGTTACCTTTTTTCTGAAAGGTGCTAAAAGTATAAAAAAAAGTTTCCAAACAAAGCAAACTTTTCTAATTGACTTTTGTGTAAAACTTTATTACAAGTAAACATAATGAAATGCCTTAGAGAATAGCTGGAAGACTTACAGAAAATATTACAAAGTACCATCATATACAAGTGGTGATACAAATTTCAGTTTTGAGTACAAATTAGCTTTCATTAATTATATTTACTGTTTTGCTGTGACCTCTGCTGTGGGTGATTCAAAGTGCTTGTGCCACAATCACCTACCATGTTGTACACAGGAATGAATTAAACACTTTTATGAAGAATCTATGTTAATAAATTTAGTTTTTAGTTCACTTTTATGTTTTGGCCAATCAGTTTTAACTTCTAAATTTTTACAAGTAACATAACAAAGGTTGTAAGATATAACTTTCTTATATTGTGTTAGGATTTACTAGCACAAACAGTAAGCTACTAAAATTTACATTAAGATAGAAACATGAGCTAAACATAATCACAAGTAAGAATCTGAAATTTGCATAGCTGACCTTTTTTGATTTACTGATATATCCTCAAATTATTTGGTCCGGCATGGTCAGATGACAGGGTACTTGAATCACAGTCTGAGGGTTGCAGATTTAAATTCCTGTCACATCAAACATGCTTGCCTTTCAACTGTCAATGCATTATAGTGTAACAGTCAATCCCACTATTCATTGGTAAAAGAGTGGTTCAAGAGTAAGTGGCGGGCAGTGATGACTAGCTGCCTTCCCTCTAGTCTAAATTAGGGACATTTAGCAAAGATAACCCTTAAATATTTAGAAGAAATAATGTTAAGAAATCTGTTAATTAAAAGCTACAGTGTGTATTTTTAGGGTTAACATTTAAATATCTGTGTCTTAAAATACTCTTTGGGTTATAATGTTTCATACTTATCATCATTATATTTAGTTTTGACCGTGCACTGATCAGCTGCTGATTTAGTTTCTCATGTATATATAAAATCCCAAGATGGAACATCCACCTGAACATTTCTGTCATATTAAACTTTACAATTTAAATTTAGAGACTTGTATTTTTAATGTAGTTTGACATAAGACTGTTAGTGTGTACTAGAAGTTCTGTTAGTTATCACACGATGTGAACAGTTAATGAATCTAATTTTATATTGCAAACTGACTAGAAGTGTTTAATATTCATAAGTTAATACACAGAAAACAAGAACCTATAATTATTAGAATGTATTGATTGATCAATTGGCTACCTTTGCTTATTAACAGTTGATAATATCTCATAAGTTTCAATTGGATTAAGTTTTAGTCCTAAACTTTAATAGTGCTGAATAATATTCATAAATATAAAAATTAATAGTGATAAATAATATTAACACTCTTTGTGTATGGGGTCAGTCCAATAGGGAAACACTTGCTCATGTGGAGCTGTAAGTACTAATTTTTACTATAATTCTAAATTTATGTCGCATTCATTTATGAAATTTGTCAAGCTTTGAGTAGCCATAACTGTATTGTACACAAGTAATCAAGATTTCTATTAATATATTCCCATAAAGATCTATCTGTGAATTTCCAAAGCCTTAAATGAATCAGTCTGAGTGAAAGTTTCCATGCTAGAAAGTTAAAAAAAATACTTCTTTTCAAAGCTAATTTTCTTGCAGAACTTTATATTTTATCTACTATTTTTCAACCCTAAAACTAATAATAATAAAATCATCAATGTGCAGTGAAATGAGAAACTGAAAAATAAGAAATATAATGAACAAACATGTTTTTTTAATCTCTGAATGCTAGGTTTTCTATTTTCTTCAAAGTTTCAACTTGGCATTTTCCCATACTTTTCTTTTAATTTTATGGTTTTACTGCCTGTACATAGAACCACTGTCTCCTGTCTAAAGCTTAGGAAGTTGTAACATTGACACATTAACTGATGTATAAAAAAATAGCTGTACATCAGTGGAAAACTAAAGATGTTATGAGAACAGTATAATTATGGTGTTAGAAAAACATGTAAGTTCAAGAAGTTTTTATAGAAATGAATAAAATCCCTGTAACCCTGGTTATTCCTGATACAATCACACAGAAATGGAAACCAATGCACAGTTAATTCAAATAATTTCAGTTATGGTCCACTCTGTATTTTATGTAGAAAGTAAGCAAGTTTCCCTAATGTTTAGGTCAGTCCTATATAGTTAGCATTGTAACAGGCAAAAATATGACTATGTGTTGTGACATAAGACATATGGAGTCTTGATAATAAACAGTTTGGAAAGAAGTCAGTTAGTTCTGCTCTTAGACTGTAACCAACTATAACTGTACAGATCATTCAAGATGCTATAAAAACATGTAGGTTCAAGAAGTCTTGATAGAAATGAATAAAAACCCTGTAATTTGAGCACTTATGAAAGGTGGAACTTTCTTCAGTTACAAATTGGAAATGGTGGTGTAATCAAATGAGTAATATACAAATAAAGTTAGTTTAGAAACATCAGGAAGGTCATCTGGTTTTCCAAGAAATGTCTATTTCTCTATGTTCTGGTGTAAATGTCTCATTTCCAGTATAATGTAGCCAATGGTGAGAATGTATGCAAAAAGGTGTAAGGAATATTTTACTTTAGAAATGGCTGAATATGTGTGTATTTAAAACGGTACTTCAGCATTTAAGTAAAGTAAAGGTGACACCTGGAGACAGGTTGAAAATGATATACAATTCAGTTTGTAAAAAATTATATGAAAATTACCTTAAAAAATGGTATGTTTTAGTAAATTCAGCTTTCACGTTACGAGAAGAAATGAGCAAAGAATAAAAATAATTTTTTGACAAAGATGAAACCAGTGAACGAAGATCATCGATTCCAGGTTCTAGATTGAGTCCAAAAGGTTGAACAGTATTTAGATTAGCAATCCAATAAGTTTTTTTTTACTTCTCTGTAAGATTTAATTTTGAATCTTGTTTTCAATGGTTCAACAAAACAGTATAATGAAACCTTATTTCATCAAAATCAAAAAATTAAAATTTGGTAAATAATAAAATGGTTATAGTACTTGGCATGTGTGTGCTTGGGTTCATTACATTATGATATGTGGTTCCAATATATGATATTATATATAGTGATGAATAAAAGTCATTGCAATCACTCTTTACATTGTTTTATTAAATATTTTCATGCCTTATGTATTTATAGTGTGTTTTTCTCCTATTTTTTCAGGAATAACCAAGCTTATCAATGATAATGTGTATGAAGCTGCCTTTCCTTTACATGAAGTCAGTTAACTCATTGGATTCTTCTTTCCAAGTGTGCTGGATGTTGATAAAGTACAATTTTTCATATGTTAAAAGTGTTGTTCACAGTTATTTCTACAGTCAGTGTGTGTTATATCAGGTTTATGACCTGATGAATTTGTGTGATAGGGTTGCTCCTGTAGTTTGTTATTAATATTATTTTCCAGTAAAGTGCACTTTAACATATTTTTATTAGTTGTCATTATACTTGGAGATATTTCACTTCCTGTATCAGTAAAATAATAGTTATGTTGACAATTTACTTTGACATATTATTAGGGGGAATGCAATTCTTCAGATGACGAAGCTCCTCGGAAATGGTTAATGAACAACTGGGCTTTGTTTTCGGCAATATGTAAAAAACAACCTCTTGATGACATCAAGTGAGTGTTAATAATTAATTACCTGGACAGAATTTGTTTAACATAAAAATCACTTGGTGAAAGTTTTCAGCATAACCTAAAGATTGAAATTACCAATTATATTTGTACGCCATGTTTAGAGTCTCGAGTGGAGTTTTATTCATACTAGTTGTGTTTTAAAAGAGATCATTTCAAATACAATAATTATATATAAGGAGAGTCAGTCATGATATGAGGAAGATAATTCTCTCATGTTGCTAATGTATTATTTTCATTGAGCTATAGAATTCTATAAAGATGTTGTAATAACTGAAATAGATGTAGATCTAATAGTATTAGTATGTAGTTAATTATATGTTTCTATTATATAATATAGTTTTAATTTCTGAATATCAAAAGTAAAATTTAATTTGTAACGTCTTAGTGTTCACATTTCTGTATCACGTGATGGCACTTGTTTATTCCAAATTGCTCAACTTAGGTAGTCTTTTCACTTGTATTTGATTGACTGAGATTGAATACAACTTTCAGACTTACAGATTTTCCTAATACAAAACATAATGTTATAGTTACCAAGGCATCCCATAAAGCTCTCTTCTCTTACATACAGTCTTTCAAAAAGGTAAATAATTCTCTCTCTCTTTCTTTCTGTCTTTGACATTTGCTACTACATTATTGATAACCATCAGAAAATAAATATTTAATCTTCTATTTTATGTATAATGCCATCTCGTTCACAGGATGGCTTTTAAGTTTTTCGGAACATAGATTCAAATCTGCTAGCACTAAGTTTACTTTAACCAGCTGAGGAAGTTGTTTTGATGCACAATGTTTGGTTAGAAAACCAGTTAAATTGTAATAATTATCGGACATTGTATGCTTTATGTTTATTATTGTTTGTGCTCTAAATTGTGTTTGAAATTAATAAATAATTTTGGAAAAAAATCAAAAACATCACCATTGAAAATTTGGGTTAGCATCTCTCAACACTTTAAATCTTTGACAACAAAAAGAATTACAGCATTCACAATTAAGTACTAGATTTTTGTTATTTTTATGTACATATTTGGTTTGTTATAAAAGTAAAAAAAATACTTATTAGGTAACGTTAGAAAATGTAAATGAAGAAATAGATTAATTTGTTTGCAATATATGTATATACATGTGATCGTGTGTATTACATAATTTTTTGCTGTAATTTGAACTAAGTGTATACAAGGTGATTCCTAACTTGTTACATAAGCATAGTATACAGGAAGTTGTCATATTTAACTGATACAAGACTGACGATAGTCGGGATAAATAATGATAAGCTTTTATTGTAATCTGCATGGATTTTAGAAAGGAAAAATATTATTTCATATTTTTTTTGGTTACAAGGTTAAACAAATGGCCTAAGCTCATGTAGTGTAAGTGTAGAGAAAATAATGCATAACATATAATTTTTACCAAAAAATAAGTTGATATTCAATTAGAAGATTCTGGAAGCTATACAAATGAAATTTGGAGACTGTAATATTAAAGATATATAAATTGTATTAATTTTAGCATGAAAATCACCTTGCTCTCATACTAGTCAGAGTTTACAATTAAGACAAATATATACAAAAAAATTATTATGGATGTATTTTTGGGGTTTCTCATTAGTTATTGTATGTACTATATTTTGATAAGAATCACTTCAATGTTTGTTCCTTTCAATTTTTTCAGGGAGTATTTTGGAGTTAAGATAGGCCTGTACTTTGTTTGGTTTGGATATTACACCTGTATGCTGATTCCAGCTTCAGTAGTAGGAGTGTTGTGTTTTCTGTATGCTTCACCTTGATGGGTGATGCTCACAGGTTTGAATAAGGGGGAGAAAAAAAGAGTTACCAAACAGTTTATTATTTTTATAACTCATGTTTGATCATTTTCTAAATTATACCTCAGATAAATCAGTTACATAGAGCTATGTGATTGATGGAATGTGGTAAGTGATTAATCACTAAAGTAATTAATTATTTTCACACAAGCTATTTGTAGCTGGAATAATTGTAAAGAATAATAATTGGAACCATTAATTTTTATTGGTTGATGTGTTTTGAACCATTAAAATATTTTAATAATTTTTGTGATAAATTGATTTAAACATAATTTCAATTAGTCAGTTATTTTATGTGGCATTATCATTGAAATTGATAGTTGTATATTATGATTGATATAAATGTACAGCTGTACTGTGTTTATTATATAAACTTGAAACAAAATTGAATTTTTTTACAGTAAGGACATTTGTGAAGACTACAAGAACACCATTTTATGTGATGTAGATATGGAATATCAGGACAGACATGTACTTTTGTCAGAATAACTCATCTTTTTGACATTGGTGCTGCTGTATTTTTTGCTGTTTTTATGTCACTCTGGGGTAAGTATTATATAGATTTACATGTTAAAGTTGAATAAATATTATTCTCTACTTAAAACTCTGTTAGAACTTTCATACACAAAATATCAAATTGTTATTGAGTTTTAATACTTTTTTTAAGTAATGCTTTTCTTGTGACTATTTTCTTTTTGCATGTTGACTATCCAACATGCATAGTAATTTTGATTTTATGATTAAAAATACTTGTATGCATCAGAAAATGTTCAAATTTCACACACAAAATTTTATAACCTCAGATAATTATCAAACATTTTTGTACAGAAAAAAACTTAATATTTTATCTGTTATTTTTACTAATAAAACTCTATATGGGCTTGATAGATTTGACCACTATAAACAATTACGAAATTAATATAAAGAATGCTTTTTTTTCATTCTGAAATAACTACAAACTATAATTCATATAAAATAGCTTAAATTTGATAACATTAAACATTTATGTACAAGGGAGGACAGAAAAGTGCCCTCCCTTGAAAATGTTGTTAATTTATTTGATATCATATTTGAACAGATCTCATGAAGTGCATTTTACACATTTTTCTGTTATCTAATAAAATATATAACAAATTAACAGCATTTTTAAGGGGGGCCACTTTTCTTGTCCACTCTCTGAATATACATTTATTATTTTTATTATATTGATCTTTCAACTGTGCCTGGATAACAGTATAGAAGTTACAATGACATGGTGCATGTGTGCTCATGTTACTATGTACAGTAATATAAAACTGACCTTTACAAAGGACCTGAATTTTGGGAAAGTAACTCACTAAGAAAATCCTTATGACATGTGTAGTAATGGACACCCATAGCAAAAGGGTTACTTCAACATAAAAACGTCCAACATTGTATATTTACACTACTTGAAATGGCCTTAATTTCAAACCAACATAAAGCACATCAAATTTGCTTCACATCCAAGACTTCAAACTTCTATAACTAAAATCTCCCATCAAAGACTTAAAAATAATTCCAAAAACATGTTATTACTTTGAGATTTCTTTATCTGTAATTTGGGACTTTTCAAGGAAAAAAGGAAACACTTTACAATGTTTTTAATTACTAACACTTTGGTGAACAAAATAATTGAATTAATTGTCACAAGTCACATCAGTTTAAAGAGTGATTTATATTCTGTTACAATTTCTGTCTTTACTGATGATAAACCTTTCACTTTGTTTTTATTTACTTTCAGCTGTAATATTTCTTGAATTGTGGAAAAAAGTATTTGGAAATAATTACCCACCACTGGGATATGACTAGTTTTGATACTTTAGAGGTAATGTGTACCTTAGAAACTAACTTTATCACAATGGGCTTGTGTATTTAACATGAACTTTTAACCATGGCAGTATACCTACTGTGATTCTGAAGGTACTAGTTGTGTCATCACAAACTTTGACAGTAATCATAAAAATATTTTAATTATATGTTGTCATAGTGTTGACTGTTCTGATTACAAAGTGATTTTTTATGTTAAAATTAGAAATACTTCATTTAAAAATTTTCAATTATCTGTTATTTTACAAACTATAACTCTCTAAATGATCAGTCAATTTAAACACCCTCATAACCATCATAAAAATTATGAAGTAATTGTAAATTACAATTTTATTGTGCTAGAATGACAGCAAATTGTGACCCTAAACTGTGATAGTTTATCCTAAATAACTAAAAACTTGTGACATCTGTTTATTCTTAATCTCATAGTTTTATCGACTTTTGAACTACATGTAACTATTAATACTTCATCACAAGTTTTAAATCACTTGGTGAACATTCAGCTCATGTTACCCTATTGAATTACATTAAACAATATGAAGAATAATTAATTGTTATTCTTTATTTTAGCTAATCCAACAACTTTTTTGTATTTTCATTTTAGTTACTTTTATAGTAATAAATAAAGAATATTCATGAAAAACAAAAAATGTACTGTTTACCAGCATCTGTTTTTGTTCTTTACTAATGGCACTACCACACTAAATGCCCCCTGTTAGTACAGCAGTAAGTCTATGGATATACAACATCTGAGAGAACTATTGGTAGCGTGTAACAGAGAGGCTGTGATTGGTGTGCATGCCAAATGACTCTAATTTCCTAGTGTATGACATCATAAATAAATAAAATAGAAAGCTGTAAAATTTTTGCCTTGTCTGAGTAATAACTACAGTGGAACCCTTCTAAGTGGCCATCCACCAGGTTTGGTCACCCCTTGAAAGTGGTCATTCAATCACAGTCCCTTTTTGTTTACATAATCCTTAATTATGTACAGTGGAACCCTCTAATCAAGCCAGTTTGTCTCAGTTACGAAGGTGGCTGCTTTAGAAGGATTTCACTGTAATTTACATAAAATCATTCAATAAGTAAATTATAGAAGAAGGAGAATCTAGGAACTTAAATACAATTAAAATTTGATTCAGTAATTACATTGTGATGTAAAGTTTACTTGTATACATCGATAATAACTAGCTTAATTACATTTTGAATTTAACTCTGTAAAAGGTTGTGACATATGCAGTTTGACGTTCCTGATGGGTAAATGACCTTGTTTTCCTGCCTTGATTGGGTGTTCAGGACCTTTAACTTTGTTTGTTTCCAGTATTATATTTACAGCTATTCTCTAGTATTTCACTTTGAACATCTTTTCAAACTTTGTCTTATAAAAATAATATTTGAATGTTTTCTAGAGGTATTCTTTTGAGAAAGTTTCTCAAAATATATGTTTAAAATGTAAATTTCTTAACACACAGATATGATGTTTTACCTGAACTCTTGATCATAATGTGGTTTGTTTTTATATCACCAGGAACATCCAAGGCTAGAATATTTAGCTAAGTTATCAACATTAAAGAAAAGGAAAGTAAATTTATTACAAGGGTAAGAACATCACTATTATCAATAATAATAAACATCAAAACAAAAATCTGACTTTTTGTCCAGTTTTTCCATTTGTTTTGTTTTTATACAAGATCTATCTGTTGGTGATGATAGTTTTGATTTTCAGATTGTAAGTTTTATGATGACAGTAGAAGTGTTTGGTGTTGGTTTTACAACAAAACTGTAACTAAATATACTCTATCAAACAAAATTAACAAGCTGTGTATCTTTTGTATGAATTTTTTCTTAAAAATATTGAAAATTATTAAATTTAAAAAAAATGCCTTATTCTTCTTGAAAAATACAGTTATTTTGGGTAAATGGTCTTCAAAGGTATAATTTAAAGAAGGTGATAAAACACTTTTTTTAAAGTAATTCAGTATAAATGCACCACATATAGTTTAAAAGATAACAAAGTATAAAAATTAATGTTAATAATAAAAGTTTAAAAGATCTTGATAGAACATTGTTTGAGATTGAAAGTTTAAAATGTGAACTTTTATGCTTGTTTGAAATGTTCTGATTTAAAGTTCCTGGCCTGGCTGGCTGCCAGGTGGTTAAGGCACTTGACTCGTAATTATTTTGTGATGGTCGATCCCATTATTTGTTTGTAAAAGAATGTCCCAAGAGTTGGCAGTGGGTGGTGATGACTAGTTGCCTTCCCTTTTGTCTTATACTGCTAAATTAGGGACAACTAGCACAGATAGCCCTCGTGTAGCTTTGTGTGAAATTCAAAACAAAGCAAATCATTTAAAGCTCATTAAATTTTATCCCTTTTTTAAACAAAACAAAAAAACAGGTTAGATGTTCCAATACCTAAGTTGTGGTTTTATTATCTCCCTCAAAAATAATGTAAATTGAACTTCAGAAGGAATATTACAGCAGTTTTTTTTATCAGTTCTGGTTCTTTTTCTAAGTCCATGTGTTTGAACTTTATTTCTTACAAGTTATGAAAATTTATTACTTAGTTTTTTACTGATGTGTTTTTCTAAATGCTTCTGTGATGTACACTGTAACATGTAAATGAACCATGTGTTTCCTTTTGAAAGAGACGAGTACCACACACCATATTTTCCTGGTCTGTGATGTTACTACTTGAGAGTATTTATTTATGAATTAATTTGAAGTATATAGGTGTGTACACTAAAGTTATGTAAACGTTTAAGATTTCAAATTTAAAGAAGAACCAATTATGAGAACAATGAAGTTTAGAAACAGGTTCAATAGGTAATGAAGACTTTATTTAACACAGTAACAGTGTTTGGTCTTCAGTGGGAATGAGAAACTTATCTATATACAGTAATATGTATGTATGTGTATGTGTACATTATTATCAAAAATTATTAATTTGGGAAGCGATGTAGGGATCGTCAGAAAATTTGAATCAAAATATAAAAATTGTATTTTCAAGCTGACAACTCGGGACTCTTAAAAAATAAACAAACTATTTTGATAAGTACTGTAGGCATGGAGCTAAAAGAGGGGTTTATAGCTTAAGAAAATAATACAGACATTACTTCCAGCTGTAATTATTTATTTGTTTAGAGACTTTAGCTATAGGCTTGACAATACAGTCTCTGTTTTTTCATGTTGTTTCTTTATTTTTCTGACAGTCTAGAATGAATTTTAATTATATTGTTACTTAAGTTGATTTTTATATTCATTTATACAGAATACATTCTAAACTACACAAGTACATGTGAATTCAGTTGAATGTTACATATTTCTTAACAGTTTACTGTTACTTCTGCTTTATGTTCCACTCATCCACCACATATTAAAAATAAATAACAAATGTACAAGAGAAAATAAACATATTTACTGGTATACACCTGTAACATACAAACTGTAAAATTGTTCTCAAAGGACCATTGTGAAGGTAAAGATTGTATGATCACAAATTTAATGACTAGCTTCCATCAGCTTGTACTGTTATGTAACAAAATATGAACAGCAACAAAGGAATCTCAACACAATGGAATAATGTTTCTTTCAATATAATACAACAAAGGTTAGTGCAACATAAACATACACAGTCACATGCTTACTTTGATAGGTTTACATAACAAATATGTTTGTTCTTCAACAGCCTGCTGTATACAAGTGTTTTTCAGAATAAGGCAACACAAATAATTCATTCAGTGGCACACTTTGCTAAATTGCCAATTACCAATAACATTTACCACAACTACCTATTTAAAATTGCAATAGCTATGTGAAAGAGTAATATATGCAGTGGTAATAAATACTGAATATGTACTTGTGACTTCTGCTAAGTACAAAAGACAGTAGAAAGAATTTCTAATGTGATATTGAATAGCAACATCTGTTATGGTAATCATCTAGTGTCAAACACCTGTTGACATATTGCCATGGAAATAAACTTGAGTAATAATGAACAACAATAACAATATCCAATATCAGAATCCCCTAATTTTGTTGTGGATGTTTTCAATAAAAACACTAGAAATGCACAAGCTGTAGTTTCCAACTGATATACATACAAGTAAAACACTGGATTTTATGATGGCTAAAAATGAAGAACTTAGAAAATTTCTTACTGTGACATAATTAAGGATGGGGAAGTAAGTTTAAAGGTACTGTCAGTTTCTTTCAGAAATCTCAGTGGAGTCCTGTAACACAATAAATATCATTTGAAATAATTTTATAGTGGAATCAAAATGGTGAGTTGTTGCTTGTGTAAACTGTCAGCAATAGATCTACAGTTTTATTTGCTTACATTTTTTTATTTTCTCTATTTGTGGATTTTAAATATGTAGTTTTTAATTATCTCCTATGTTGACATTTTTAATGCACAGCAATGAGAAAATATGTGTTTAGAGTGAGACATGACCCCCACTAGGCACGTATAAAATTATTACAGTAGAAAAACAGCTCTTTCAAATAAAACAAGTGTTTAAAACATCTCCTTAAATAACGAGTTGTGTTTTTTGAAGTAATTATTTCTCAAGGTTTTGTGTAAACTTGTTTAACGTAAGTCCACTCAGAACAATTTTGCATCTGTTATGTACTTATAACCACATAACGAATCTTTCACTGAAAAATAATTAATTTTTAAGTAAGTCATGGACATTCACAGTATTCCATATAGCATATCTGTCAATGTTGTGGTTCAAAATGCTCAGTCGATTTTGTTGTAGTTTTTGTGTAACAATAACATGAATAAAAAATAATATGATTAAGTAGGCAAATTTTAATTTTGTCTCAACAATCATGAAATTATGTATTTTGCTTATTATCAATCTTTTGGTGGTCCAGTCTATTTACAAGAAAGGTTTTCAGTGGTGTTTCAAGAATAAGTCTACTTTTAAAGGTTTTTTTACCCAAATGATTAGAGATCACTAAAAGGCTTAATAGAGATATCCTAGTACCACAGATGGTACTGTTTTAGAGTAAGGCTGCATTCTAAAATTAAGATGATTTTTATAACTTCATGGTCATTGATTTTTGGTTCTATGTTTAAAGTAAAATTGTTTTCAAAAGATGCACTTTGTAAACTTGGGAGGATTTTTTATTATTTTCAGTGAATCCAGTTTCCAATTTTCTGTAGTATAGCATTTGAGACAGTTATTTCTCATAATTATATCTCCACAGAGAGGTGTACTGTATTTTAAGATGGCTGGTATGGGTATTAAAACTTTTATTACAATAAATTAGAGAACAATGTTTCAACCTTCTTAGGTCTCTTAGGCCTTCAGGATAACAAAAAGAGTTTTAATACCCATACTAGCCATCTTGAGATACATTTTTACTTCACTTGGGTTCCTCATCATCATAAGAGAGATACAGTTTTTCTGCTGTTTCATCTTCTTCCAAACCCTTTTCAATCGACTGCCATACCTACATATCTTGGAAGATTATCTTGAAACTTGGTAGGGTCATACTTTGGTTCAATATAATTTATTTATTTTATTATATTAATATAGGTATTAAGGCGTTTCTTTATATTGGTTTATTTTGTGTTTAAGTTGTTGTATAAGTAAGGCTTCTTTAATTTTGCATTTATTTATGTCTGTTTCTTTATTTAGTATTTGAGTGTTTTCTATGGTTATATTGTGTTTATTTCACTTGCAGTGTTCGAAAACGAGTGGTGACTTTTTATGTTCTTTGAATCTGGTTTCCATTTTCTACTTGTTTCTCCAATATAGAAGTCGTGGCAGTTATCACATTGTATTTTATAAATAATGTTGGTGTGGTGTTTGTTAGTGTAGTTTTTACATAGTATGGACTTCAGTTTTGTGCCTGGTTTTTGAATAAATTTGGTATTAACTGGAATGTCATATTTTGTTACTAGTTTCTGCCAAATGTTGGTTATTTGTCTGCTGATGTCAGGAATATATGGTATGCAGCAGAATATGGTTTGGTGACTTTTTAATTCGTGAGATATATTTACTTTTGTTGGTTGATTTCTGTCTAGGTGTGTGCGTATAATTCTAAGGTTTGTGGAGGAAACTTATTGATGTTGATGAAGTATTTTTTCATTTTGTAAAATTCATCGTTAATTTTATTTGGTGAGCATAGTTTTATGGTTGTGTTTATTTGGTTTCTTAGTATGTTGAGTTTTTGTTTTGTTTCATGTGCTGGGTTCCAAGGAATGTATAGTCCAGTATGGGTGATTGTTGAGTGGATTTCTGTTTTGAATTGTTTATCGGTTCTTGTAATTTTGAGGTTAAGAAATGATATTTGATTGCTTTCTTCCTGTTCACATGTGAAGTTAATGTTGGGATGTATAGAGTTAATGTGATTGAAAAAATTAAGTAGGTGTTCTGTAGATTTGAATTCCACAACCGTGTCATCTACATATCTGTACCAGTTTAGTGGCAGATGTAATGCTGTGTTAATTGCTTGTGCTTCAACTTGTGTCATAAAAATATTGGTGATACTAGAACTGGTGATACTGGGTTGCCCATGCTTAGGCCATTTGTTTGTGTATAGTTTTGGTTGTTGAACATGAAGTTTGTCTTTATCGTGGTGAATTCTATGAGGGTTGCTAATTGGTTGCTGGTAATGTCTATAGTTGGGTTAGGGTCGCGGATATAGAGTTCTAAGGCTATCTTGCAGGCTTCAGTGGTTGGAACTTCTGTAAAGAGGGATATAACATCGAAAATGGCCATTAAGACTTTATGATTAAGTTGATTTAGATTAGGCTGATGTTTCATATTTGGAGAATGCCCATGCTATGTATTTACCAAGATTGTAATTAAATAATTCATATGTGGACATTATTGGTCGTAATGGAATAAAGTGTTTGTGAAATTGTGTTGGCTTTTTCCATTTTTTAGTAGTAATTTGTTAAGTTGCGTCTCGTGTCTTTGTTGGATTTGTGTGTATTGGTTTAAATTTGTTCGTGTCTGATAGGATGTTTTTCATTTTTTGGATGTATTCATTCGTGTTCATTATGACTATAGCGTTACCTTTATCTGCTTGTAGAATTTTTATGTTTTTGTCTTGTTTTAGGTTTTTAATGGAATTAATGCCTCTTTTTGTAAGGTTGTTTTTTAGTTTTCTGTTTTGTGAAATTATGTTGATGGTTTTGTGAGAAACTTCTTTGAAAAAATCGTTTAAGATGTTGTTTTTAGGTGTTTCTGGAAAATATAAATTTTTAATTTTACCTGGGAAGTTTGACTGTTGGATGTCAATAAAATTATCTAAGTTATCTTCTTTTTGTTGGTTGTTTCCTTGTTTTTGTTCTCTGTAGAAAGTATCACAAGTCTCCTGCATAGATTTTCTAAACACGTTTTGATTTCTATGGTTGGAATGTTCCTAGGTGCTATTGCAAAGTTGAGTCCTTTGTTAAGTAGATGTATCTCGTCTGTGTTTAATTGTCAGTCAGATCTATTAATTATGAGGTTAGTCAACGGTTTGTCGTTTTGGTGTCTTTTCTGTTGTTTGCATCATAGTTTTCTAGTTTTTTGTTGTGGCAGATCTTTTTTTGTCTCTGCCATTCTTAGTATTGATTTGGTTTATGTTTTGTTGTATAAGTCCGTAAATCTCTGGTTTAATGCAGCATGCCAGTTGATGGTCTGGGTTCCTTTTTTGTTTTTGTAAGTCATGTAATTCTTTGTATTTTGTGTTCAACATGGCTTTAAATAGTTTTTCTGTATTAAATTTTGAATAATGTTTGTGTATTTATTAAATTTTTTTGAAAGTTTTACCTTTACAAAATTAGGGGTTAGTTGTTCCTTTCTACATTGTTGAATAAAATTGTAGAAACAACTGACTTACTGTTAACCTTTTCTAGATTTATAGAAGAATAGCCACCTTCCTTACTGAATTGTGTAAGTTTTACCTGTTTCTAATTTTGGCATTTCCAAAATGGACATAGGTTATTTTGTTCATCATTTAGAATAACAAACTTTAACCAGAATCTGACTGCAAAAGTTTTTATCTCTATTTATTTTAGTGCCAGATAAATACCATTACAGTCATACAAAGTTTATCAGAATAATTTATACATCTTGAAAAAACATACACATTTTATTGGTGAATGAATACAAATTATGCACACTTTTCAAAACAGAACTTATTTCTTTAGAGTATTAATTTATGCCACATTATGCATGTTATCTAAATTTTTTAATTAACTTTCTGTTTGTACAGAATGTAATAAAATAACATAAGAAAGTAATTATGTATAAGTATAATAAACATCACTAAGAGCACACTTTCTTATCACTTTACCAGTCTTAGTTTTATTATTGTTCAAATCTGAGTGTTTTGTTAAATAAACTTGTGGATCAGTGTAAAACACTGTAAAGTATATTTAGTTGTAATACCATATAGTCTTGTGATCAAAGTAGTGAAACTGTTCACATTGCTAACAAATATATACAGAAATACATGAAAATTGTTTAGTATTTAAGTATACTTATGATAGTTAGATGGTAATTTGTAACTTTTAATTTGGTTTATGTATTTGATTTAGTGACAGTTCATGGTTAAGAAGAGTAAATATCATATACAGTGTACAGGGATAAAATATATACAGTGTACAGGGATAAAATATCATATACAGTGTACAGGGATAAAATATCATACAGTGTACAGGGATACTGAAAAGGAAAACTTGTAAATATACATTTCAGAGGCTCTAAAGGCAATGCAAGCACAATATGCAAACAGTGCCATGGATATAGTATTTTAAGTCTTTACATAAACATTGACATGTTAATATGTAACTCAGATTGCCATATTCATTTTTTACCATCCTTTCTTGATTAGAAATACTTTTGCAGTGTATTTGATATTTAGCATACAACAGACTTGTACATTTTACTAACAGCTTGCAACATCTTGTGTAGATACGCACAGTAAATTCAGAAATATAGTGAACATTCCATCTGTAATATGGCATTCGTCCAATAAATCAACCCCATGCATTTTATGTTAAGGATATATGTGTGTTTTAACACATAACTTCAAGACTTGTGTATGAAGGCTACTAATAAAACAAATTTTAAAATATGGAATTCTATTTTGAAATAAAAATATGAGATAAAATCATGTTAAAATTAATAATAAAGCATCTCTTATTAATGCAGCCAGTTTATGTAGAGATATTACATAAATTGGCTTCACTACTGCATGTTATATATTTTAAAATTGCCAAAGAGTACTAAAAATGTGTACAAAAACTACCATAAAAAAGATATTTCCACTGTAAAACTAGAATTTAAAGCTTTTTTTTTCTGTTACAATGAAGTTAATTGTTTTGATTTAAGGATAAACATGTGTTTCCTAATGATTTGAGAAATAGTTAGTGTTTGCTAATTTTATGAAAACTAGTGTATCTAGACCACAAGTGTCTTGATCAACAGTCATTGGTATCCTACTTCTGACAACAACAACAAAACAAATGGTGGAAGCTAAGATAAGGCTTAACATTTATTTAGATCATGGACAAATTAAGAAGAATATGGAAAATTCGTCTTCAGTTCCTATGATTTGTGTTTTATTATGACTTCCTCTCCCTCAATACAAAAATATTTGGTCATAGTATTTCTAATTATTCAAAACTACATTGCAGAAATCTCTCTGCTCTGTGTGACAGCAGCAGAGTAACTTGAAAGCTGGACCTGAACCAGACTTAGAAAGTTTGATATTTATAACTGAGGAAGATAATGAATTTTGTAAATAAGAAATAATACACTTTCAGACAGCAAGATATTTATACACTAAAGATTTGATTTGAAGAATAGAACTTAATGTTTCACCTAAGAGTTCTAAAAACCTCTGACATGAAATGACAAGTTTAATAGTATTATCAATTGGTTGTCATTAGTGTTAAGGTAGTTTATCAAACATTTTTTATTTATGTCAACCTTTTTCTGTATGTTAATATTCTTTTGTAAAATAGTTAATACTGTTCTGAAATATTGTATATAGAAATACATCACACTCAGACTGAACATGAAAATAGTTTGACTTTGAAGATGTACCTTTTGTAAAATAGTTAATACTGTTCTGAAATATTGTATATAGAAATACATCACACTCAGACTGAACATGAAAATAGTTTGACTTTGAAGATGTACCTTTTGTAAAATAGTTAATACTGTTCTGAAATATTGTATATAGAAATACATCACACTCAGACTGAACATGAAAATAGTTTGACTTTGAAGATGTACCTTTGTAAAATAGTTAATACTGTTCTGAAATATTGTATATAGAAATACATCACACTCAGACTGAACATGAAAATAGTTTGACTTTGAAGATGTACCTTTTGTAAAATAGTTAATACTGTTCTGAAATATTGTATATAGAAATACATCACACTCAGACTGAACATGAAAATAGTTTGACTTTGAAGATGTACCTTTTGTAAAATAGTTAATACTGTTCTGAAATATTGTATATAGAAATACATCACACTCAGACTGAACATGAAAATAGTTTGACTTTGAAGATGTACCTTTTGTAAAATAGTTAATACTGTTCTGAAATATTGTATATAGAAATACATCACACTCAGACTGAACATGAAAATAGTTTGACTTTGAAGATGTACCTTTTGTAAAATAGTTAATACTGTTCTGAAATATTGTATATAGAAATACATCACACTCAGACTGAACATGAAAATAGTTTGACTTTGAAGATGTACCTTTTGTAAAATAGTTAATACTGTTCTGAAATATTGTATATAGAAATACATCACACTCAGACTGAACATGAAAATAGTTTGACTTTGAAGATGTACCTTTTGTAAAATAGTTAATACTGTTCTGAAATATTGTATATAGAAATACATCACACTCAGACTGAACATGAAAATAGTTTGACTTTGAAGATGTACCTTTTGTAAAATAGTTAATACTGTTCTGAAATATTGTATATAGAAATACATCACACTCAGACTGAACATGAAAATAGTTTGACTTTGAAGATGTACCTTTTGTAAAATAGTTAATACTGTTCTGAAATATTGTATATAGAAATACATCACTCTCAGACTGAACATGAAAATAGTTTGACTTTGAAGATGTACCTTTTGTAAAATAGTTAATACTGTTCTGAAATATTGTATATAGAAATACATCACACTCAGACTGAACATGAAAATAGTTTGACTTTGAAGATGTACCTTTTGTAAAATAGTTAATACTGTTCTGAAATATTGTATATAGAAATACATCACACTCAGACTGAACATGAAAATAGTTTGACTTTGAAGATGTACCTTTTGTAAAATAGTTAATACTGTTCTGAAATATTGTATATAGAAATACATCACACTCAGACTGAACATGAAAATAGTTTGACTTTGAAGATGTACCTTTTGTAAAATAGTTAATACTGTTCTGAAATATTGTATATAGAAATACATCACACTCAGACTGAACATGAAAATAGTTTGACTTTGAAGATGTACAAAATAGTTAATACTGTTCTGAAATATTGGACTTGAAAATAGTTTGAAACTGTTATTATGTTGAAGGTTGTAAACATTCATCAGTTTTTATATTACATTCTTCAAAGGAAGGTGAGTAATTTGTTAACTTCTGTTAAAATATGAAATATAGTAGTTTACAAAGTATAACAAGATCCACAGTGAAAAAGTACTCAAAATAAATGATACTAAAAGACAGCTAATAATACATAGTTATAAAACTTAATCTTTTAAGTTGTATTGTAGACTAACTTATCACTGTTGGTAGAAGTGCTTAAAAATCACGTGTAACATGACTTTTGAAACATTTTAATATCTGTATGTGTAGATGTTTAAATTATGCAATGTGCTAAACTTGTATTTACCTTTATGTGTTTATTTTTTTCTACTTTTGTTTGTTTTTATTTTTTTATACAAAGATATTATTACAATTCATATGCAAGAAAAATATGTCTTAAGCAATAAAATCAAACTTGTAACACCATGAAAAAGAGTGTTTCCTTTCAAATTCAGATTTTATGTAAGTAATCAAATATTGAAGCACATTATTGTTTGTTCATTTAATAAATAAACTTAGCATTATGAGAGGCTCTTTATTTATAAATATTGCACATAATATTAATGTCTAAACTGAATAATATAATTTATTGATGTACCAATCTAAATGTAACAAGTTTTCATTTTAAATAAAAAATAAAGTTTGTACAGGTTCTGTATGTGTCATGAAATTTGTGGAAAGTCAAGAAAAAATGTTTTATAGAACTTGAAAAATCAGAGAATTTTCATGAATTTCAAATAGCAGACAAGCTTCTTTCAGAAAGTGCATGTTGTATAATTATAGCATACGATCGTGTGACATTTCCTGAAGTCTGAGTGTTATTCTTAACACTCAGTGTTTTGTAGTTATGTAGCAGTGGGTAGTTGAGACTGTGGTAGTGTGGAAATTAGTTTCTTATAGATGTTTATTTGTTGTTATTTTAATTGTGATTGTAAAATAGAATGTGAAATGATTTTGTGTTGCTTTCCAAGTTATTCAATCAGCTGATCAAAACAGGTTACTTTTATATAGGTGACATATTGTGTAACAATGCTTATTTCACAAATTATAATTATCCAGCCACTTAACAGTTTTGGTCAAAGTTAGTCCCAGCCCTTAGATGGTAATCAGTTGTTTTGATGAAACATTTTCCTAAATGGCACATACGTACTTGGTGATTTGTGCTGATTGGCACTTAAGGTCTAGTGCAGCATAACAGAAGATGCTGGAAATGAATTTTCAGATGATCCCTTAACCTCTAAACAATGTATTGGTTAGCAAGTAATATCTTGGTGAGAAAACAAACTTACATGTTATTTTGACTAAAATAACTAAACTAGCTAAAATGTTTTTTTCCATTGATTGTGTTTACAGTGAATTTAATGGTCATTGAAAATTTTATAATAACTTATTGAAATGCCATAGAATTCTTTATATTTTCAAAATGTCCTAAACTTGTACTTCTTCCCCCAATGACACAGCAGTATGTCTGCAAACTTACATTGATAGAAACTAGTTTTTGATACTGGTGGTGGGCAGAGCACAGATAACCCATTGTGTATTTTGATACTGGTGGTGGGCAGAGCACAGATAACCCATTGTGTATTTTGATACTGGTGGTGGGCAGAGCACAGATAACCCATTGTGTATTTTGATACTGGTGGTGGGCAGAGCACAGATAACCCATTGATTTTGATACAGAGCACAGATAACCCATTGTGTATTTTGATACTGGTGGTGGGCAGAGCACAGATAACCCATTGTGTATTTTGATGGTGGTGGGCAGAGCACAGATAACCCATTGTGTATTTTGATACTGGTGGTGGGCAGAGCACAGATAACCCATTGTGTATTTTGATTCTAGTGGTGGGCAGAGCACAGATAACCCATTGTGTATTTTGATACTGGTGGTGGGCAGAGCACAGATAACCCATTGTGTATTTTGATACTGGTGGTGGGCAGAGCACAGATAACCCATTGTGGTGGGCAGAGCACAGATAACCCATTGTGTATTTTGATACTGGTGGTGGGCAGAGCACAGATAACCCAATGTCCAGAGCACAGATAACCCAATAATTTCCCACAAACTCGTCATTTTAGTTTTGAAATTTTGAGAGATATAAAAATGAAAAAGGACAATCAAGTAATTGTCAATAGTTCATCAATACAGAATTGACTTTTTTATTTTTAAGTTACATGTGAAGACAGCTGTTTATGTTAAAATTTATCTTTTGATGCAACAGGTTTGTTGGGTATTCAGGACATTACAATTCATTGTTTGGATATCGACAAGAGGAAGTATGTATAACATTGTCAGTTTTTTCGTTATATAAAAGTTCAGCTGTCAAAATGTTCTTTAAAATGTTTTTTTTGTTCACAGTTTATTCATAGTACTGTATAATAATTCCAAAACATACTTAACATCTGTTGACACTGTAGCTATTTCTCAATCTCCAGTGTCATTAGCTGCTGGATTCAGTGATTCTTTGAAGACATTGTGTCGGCTGGTATGTGGAATACTTCTGTTACTTTCCTATCTTGTTGTTTACATGATCTTGCCAGTTCCTCTTCTGATGGTGTCCCACTACTTCCTGTAGATTTGTTTACCACATCTCCTAGGCTTTTACCAGAAATGAGTATTTTCCTCAGTCATATACTCTTTCATTTCCAAGGTCCCTTTATTTTCCATGGTATACCATTCTGGGGTGAGTGCTTCTGAGGCAGGTATGCTTTCACTTTTCAACTTCATACTAGTAACTACTTTAACTATAATACTACCACCAGTATACAACAGGTTCTGTCAAAATGAGATGTCCTGTAAGGTCATTTAGACACTTACCAGATGATATTATGGATTGGCACTCGTGAACATTCATAAATACAGCTAATCTTGCTGTTCTTCATGTTGAACAAATTGTGATTGATTTGAATAAAATGTAGGGAACTTGATTCACCTATTGCACAGTTTCCAGAGCTCTGTTTTTATCACCCCAGGCTGCATGAGTAGAGCTTCAGAATCTGTGGTAAACAAGAGGCTTTTCAACCAAAGTTTTTGAGTGTGTTCAATCATTCTTTGAGAAGAGGGCATAGTCAGGGGTCCTCCTTCTAGGGTTCCTGGATGTTTTTCTTCATATTTCAGTAAGAGTGGCTCCAGCCTTACTGGAAACCTACTCATAACTTTGGTTCATATTTTGCATACAGTTATCTAGTTGGGGAGTGCAAAACCCTTCTCTTTGATCAGTACTAGTTTCAGTTGTCATTCATGGAAGTTGGTTCACTATATTGTAATTCTGAAACCAAAGCAGTTCCATTCTAAGTCCTTGGTTGAGTGCAGGTTCCACATAATTCTAGGGTTAAGTAGAATACACCTTACCTACATGATTAGGGACTGAGAATGAATGTTCATAATTCCAAACCAGATGAATTCTATTCCTTTGTTGAGTATGGCATATAGGATCCCATCATTCCGAGCCTCAGGTGTTACCTTTTGGACTTATTCAAGTGGAGAAGAGAATCTGCCCATTTAAGTGTTGCTTACTTTCTTGTTGTTATTCTGATGGTGCCAAATGCAACATTTTGTGGTTACAGTAAATATATATATATACACATATCATATTGTGGTCTAATAGCCATAGCCAGCAACATAGGATATAGGTACTACAACCCCTTAATTCCAACCTGAGTCATAGAATCTTGGCTGTCTGGTCAGGGATAGCCTACCTGATGATTACTCATATTCTGTTCTGCCTTTGATATAGGAACTACGCTCCAAGTGAAGAGCATATCTGTTTGGGAGGTAGGGTGTAATTTCCGCACTCTTGTACCATTTTTCTCTTGGTACATTCCTGTTCAGTACAAGTGCTTTCTGTATGGATCATGCCTACACTTTTATCAATGTGAGATTCTAGCTATAGTGTTGGTGGATCGTAAGTATTATTGGAAACCATTTTCATTATAAGAAAAATGTTAACTTCAGATAACTTTACAAAATAAGGATTTAGAGACTTCTAATTTTTCAGTAATCTTGTAATTTGTAAGAAACTAAATCTGGAATGTAATTACCACTTTTCTGTTCTTTAAGTCATAATAAATAACATGTTGCTGTTTACTTTATTTGTAGTTTTATTACTTATAAAATCCTACTTTTTTATTTACTTTTGCACTTCTAAAATAATTAAGACAACTTGTCATTTTCATTTATATCTCCTGGTAATATTGAAACATGAATGTTGTAAAATGTCTTTGAAGTTGATATGGTCATGTGAAGATTGTATGCAAAATGGTGTCAGTTGGCCAAAATGGCCATCAACTTAATTAACTTCTAAATACATAAGGATATTATGATTTCAGAATTTAAATAATAAGTTAAAAAGTAACTGAAACATTGAAGGGAATATTTTACTAATAATTGTGTTGTTTGTTCTAAGTTTAATTTGAAATTTGCAAATAGGATTTGATTTTATACTGTATCTGTAAAACTAAATATGTTCTATAATTAAGGACTTTTGTGATTTTCTTTTCCAATGTTCTTTTTGTGAGTTGTCTCTTAGACATATTCATAAGAATGTTTGGATTTTGAAATTTTCTCCCAGGAAATTATAAGTATCCAACATTGTCACTATGTTGTAGAAATGACACTAAACATAAAGCATTGTAAAACTATCTCCAATTTGCACATCTCAAACAGTGTTGCTACGACCTGTGTTTAGGTCTGAGTATTATTAGGACACCTGCATTGTTTTATTGCTACTAACAGTAGTAGAGATCTGGGCTTAGATAAGATCCAAGGTCAGTAATAATTATTTATACACACACAAATGTAGATTAGATTAGAAAGTAACCTACCTAAATTACTTGTTCTAATAAGCTACATTTTAATACATGTATATAAGCTCCCACATGACCTGCACTGTTTGAGGTAATCTACTTAACACAGACAACAATAACATACTTTAACAATATGCATATACTCAATCTGAAACCTGGTTAAACAATGTTTTGTTCAATAACATAATAGTAATCAACCAAATAACTATAAGAAGTCCTGTATTTACACTGGTATTTGGGACCTGTAGTCATGGTAACAAAACATGAAATCTTGATTTTTATTCAAAGTACACTTCCTCTTGGAAAAAATAGCATTATTAACCCTTTCTCCGTAAACATCTTTTTTTGTGCATGTAACTCAAGGTTCTTGTGAGTTACATTTAAAAGTTGATTAAACTATTTTATTTTTATGATATACTCATAAACAGACATAGCTCATAATCCATATTTTAATAGAATACAAGTTTAAAGATTTTACTTTCAGAAGGCAATATTTAAAATAGAAAAACTAGAATTTTCTTGTGTAAGAATTGCAACATTTTCTCTCAAAGCCTTTTCTTCTTTAATTTATTTACCACCTCTCCAAGAAGTAAAAAATGAAATTTAATGTAAATCACTTATTATGATATAATTTTGCTTAGGCATACTATAATTTTTCATAGCCTTTGATATTACTTGATTCCAAAGACATGAAATCAAATCCATCTTGCCACACTCACCTGTGACGTCTTCTTTATTAGAAATTACCAATAAGTGTTTGAGCCACTCAATACGGTGTTACTTAAAAACCAATAGAAAGCCATGGTTTTTTATCTGTCAAGTGATTTATCGTATTGCAATGTTTCCTGTAAATATAATTCCATATTTTACTTTCAATTCAACCTTGATTGCCATGGGAAATGCAATGTGTAAAATAGGAATATCTTTAGTTTAGTTAGGTTAAATTAAGTAAAATAAGTAACACTGTTACTACTAATAATAATAGGCCTGGTATGGCCAGGTGGATTAAAGTGTTTGACTCGTAATCTGAGGGTTGCGAGTTTGAATCCCTGTCACAAAAAACATGCTTGCCCTTTCAGCTGTTGGAACGTCATAATGTGATGGTCAATCTCACTATTCGTTGGTAAAAGAGTAGCCCAAGAGTTGGCAGTGGATGGTGATAACTAGCTGCCTTCCCTCTTGTCTTGCACTGCTAAATTAGGAACAACTAGTGCAGATAGTCCTTGTATAGCTTTGCACGAAATTCTAAACAAAAATAAACATAAAAAAGGTTGTATTGTGATGCCAAGAACTGAAATAATACTGTAAACAAAATTTTAAAAAATACCAAAAACACACAAACAAACAAAAAACTAATAATATTTTAAAAAATGTTCATGAGTAGCTCGTGCATAATGGAATTCAAAAGCATAACAAGAGCTGCATATTTGTCACATGATTTACCACTTATTAAGGCATGAATAGTAATTAGTCAGGGGTTATAAAGGCAATAAAACAATAAAATTTAACAATGTATGTACATTCACATGCTATTATGATCATAAAACTATTTAGTATAAACATAAGTAGTTTAATATCACAATTTGAAGTCCTATTTCTTTACTGTTTCAGGAGTTACACCAGTAACAAGGCTTCAGGTTCAGATATTACACAAAAAAGTTTGTGATTTTTGAGACTAAAGAAAAAGTATTTTTAATCTAAACATGGAAATGAACACTCAGACCAGTATGCAGAAATTATCTATTTATATATTTATACATATATAAGTATTCATAGATAAATTTTTAGTAAAAATACTCCATTAACAATATTATCTTTAGTGTGCAAAAAACTTGTGTTTACTTAAAGCCTGTCAAAATGATATGAATACATTGTAATACTACAACAAGCACAGAATAATTGTAATACTATAACAAGCACAGAATAATTATGAACACATTGTAATACTACAACAAGCACAGAATAATTATGAACACATTGTAATACTACAACAAGCACAGAATAATTATGAACACATTGTAATACTATAACAAGCACAGAATAATTATGAACACATTGTAATACTATAACAAGCACAGAATAATTATGAACACATTGTAATACTATAACAAGCACAGAATAATTATGAACACATTGTAATACTTATAACAAGCACAGAATAATTATGAATACATTGTAATACTATAACAAGCACAGAATAATTATGAACACATTGTAATACTATAACAAGCACAGAATAATTATGAACACATTGTAATACTATAACAAGCACAGAATAATTATGAATACATTGTAATACTATAACAAGCACAGAATAATTATGAATACATTGTAATACTATAACAAGCACAGAATAATTATGAACACATTGTAATACTATAACAAGCACAGAATAATTATGAATACATTGTAATACTATAACAAGCACAGAATAATTATGAATACATTGTAATACTATAACAAGCACAGAATAATTATGAACACATTGTAATACTATAACAAGCACAGAATAATTATGAACAATACTATAACAAGCACAGAATAATTATGAACACATTGTAATACTATAACAAGCACAGAATAATTATGAACACATTGTAATACTATAACAAGCACAGAATAATTATGAACACATTGTAATACTATAACAAGCACAGAATAATTATGAACACATTGTAACACTATAACAAGCACAGAATAATTATGAACACATTGTAATACTATAACAAGCACAGAATAATTATGAACACATTGTAATACTATAACAAGCACAGAATAATTATGAACACATTGTAATACTATAACAAGCACAGAATAATTATGAACACATTGTAATACTATAACAAGCACAGAATAATTATGAACACATTGTAATACTATAACAAGCACAGAATAATTATGAACACATTGTAATACTATAACAAGCACAGAATAATTATGAACACATTGTAATACTATAACAAGCACAGAATAATTATGAACACATTGTAATACTATAACAAGCACAGAATAATTATGAACACATTGTAATACTATAACAAGCACAGAATAATTATGAATACATTGTAATACTATAACAAGCACAGAATAATTATGAACACATTGTAATACTATAACAAGCACAGAATAATTATGAACACATTGTAATACTATAACAAGCACAGAATAATTATGAACACATTGTAATACTATAACAAGCACAGAATAATTATGAACACATTGTAATACTATAACAAGCACAGAATAATTATGAATACATTGTAATACTATAACAAGCACAGAATAATTGTTAGGTC
Source organism: Tachypleus tridentatus (assembly GCF_004210375.1). Taxonomy (NCBI): domain Eukaryota; kingdom Metazoa; phylum Arthropoda; class Merostomata; order Xiphosura; family Limulidae; genus Tachypleus; species Tachypleus tridentatus. The sequence goes on along the minus strand of NC_134825.1, from coordinate 179,360,221 downwards.
AGTTCCTGGGATTGAGCCTGTCATGAGAAAGTTAAACTATGAAGAATCAATCAAAGTTTTTATGTCAGTCACACACATTCTTTAACGTTTTAGGTTTGAAACATTATTTTTTTGGACCATTTGGTCCTGGACAAGTTATTAGTGTTCTCACTCACTAACTTATACCTTATTGTACTTTTCAGTCTTGTGTCCTTTCTGAGATATTTCATAAAGTGATATGACAGTAATTTTGAAAGTGTTTTTCTACATTTCCTTCTAGTGTAGAACAGGAGGGTGTTTGTTTGATCTCTCTTTACAGTTAGCTATTATTGTGGTAGGGAACCAGTTCGTTAACACCGTGGTGGAAATGGGTATTCCGTTAGTTTTTTAGTTAAAATAAATATTTATTGTAATAATTTTATGTAAGAACATTTTCTATGACAGTTGGCTCATTTTGAGACATAAGAACTGTGCTGCAGTTTTTTTTTGAAAAGTGATTTTGATGTTTTCAAGATTCACAGTTTATTAATGTTCAGTCAAACATGGTGTAAGTCATGTTTCGTCTGATAAGATATAATTTGGCATTAGCACTCCCAAGTAAATACAGTACTAACTCTACTGTTAGTAAACTTAATACAGTTTTACTACTGTTACCTTGTACATTAAAACACGCAATTACTTACTTTAACTGATAGTAAAAGACTTAGGTCATCGTAAGACTTTTCAAAAAGTTTCATGTTGAATTCACCAAACCTCTGTCATGTCTCTAATATTGATTGTTAGGTGACGAATTAGTGAAAAAAATTACCATAAATTATCATAAAAATAAATGAAAAGCGATACGTCCAACATTTGTTTTGTTTGTTACACTTTCTATTTCCTCCTATAACATTTTTTCAGTAATACTGTGAGATTCCTAATCTCAAAATCAATTTTAAAGTTTTAAAGATCCATTTTTATACAGACTAGTTAAATCCAGTTTCTGGAGTCCTCCATAATAAGTTTTCGTGTATTTGAACTGTATCTAGTAACCTCAAACTTAACACTGCATCTTACCTCCTATCTTATCTTATCTTATCATAAATGTGATAGTACCTTTGGATATGTTCACTAGTATAAATCCAACTTTTTACAATGCTCGGGCATGTCCATGTGGTTAAAGCACTCGACTCGTAATCCGAGGGTCTTGGGCTCAAATCCCCGTCACACCAAACGTTCGCCCTTCCAGCCATTATAATGAGGCAGTCAATCCCATTATTCGCTGGTAAAAGAGTAGCCCAAGGTAGTGATTACTATCTGTCTACTCTAACACTATTAAATTAAGGACACATAACCATCGTGTAGCTTTGCTCGAAATTCAAAATAAACAAAAACTTCACACCTGCTTGTAGTGTTTTCAAGTAGTTATAGTAATAACTAGAAATCCTAAATTAGCCAAGAATTTAAGGGATGAAAGGTATCAAAATGTATATTAACACAATTATGGACTTCTATTCAATATAATTTGTTCAAAAATTACAAAATAATGTCGCAAAAGTCTATTGGACGCAAGTAATAAAGTTAATGTATGAAGAAATTAATGTGAAAGTAGCAAACTAAAGTTGCCATATTTAGGTGAACTTTAAGTAGGTATACATGAGTTTTAAAACAATAAAACCTATTGATTAGGAGAAGCTATGTTGCTACTAACTATTTGTTCAATAAGATATCAAAAACATATTTTTAATCTTAAGTATCAGATCTTTGTATTTTAACTCAGTTTTATACAAAAATGTGCTGAAAAATTCATCTGCTTCCTTACAAACACAGACCTAAATTTCAGAATAATGTAAATGTATCAATAATGTAAGTTGTTTAACACTAAAAATGTCACTTTGAGGTTGTTCTCAAGCTGAACATCTATTATGATGGTTGTTAAATGATTTAATATAAAGTTCTAACAACAATTGGAACCCAGCTTCAAATCTCAAAGCTTATTTTAACATAACAAGTGTGAACGTGTAAATGTTAATGCAAGTACTAATTATCTGGTGTTCAGATACAATAAACTAGTTAATATTTTCTCAAAATGTATTCCACAAAGATACTCATATCTACACACACTATGTTGTTTGTAAGTCTGTCTATGAGATTTGCATGCAACTTCCTCCTTCCAATCCTTATGGAAACAAGATGGCCAAAGAAGGTTCATTCCAAGACAACTGGTAGGAAGCCAAGTCTTGAATACAAGACCTTTTAGTCCATATATGGAACAGGCACAGCTGTGGCAGCACCAAAGTATGTGGACTTGGCTGAGGTGTCAGTGAGCTCATTCCCACAAGTACTGTCATGGCCAGTTATCCAAACAAAACTGTATGTTAGTGGAAGATGAAGAAGATGGGCCAGTTGTTGCTGTTTAATATTAACAAGAACAGGATGGAATTTAATGTGATTCAAGAGCTAGAATCACTGCAAATAGTACAATCATTGTACTATTTGTACTATTGTACTATGTCATCCAGGGCAAGGTAAATGGCATGCAACTTGGCAGCAAATAACAAAGCAAACACCGAGTCACAACAAACTCTGGCACAGTCCACAGAGTTGCCTAATTTTTTAACCATTTGTGTAAATAGAAATAGAAGAATGGTTCAAAACATGGTCAGCAAATAGAAGACAGTACCTTCTAATCAGGAGTATCTACCATCCTCAGATGGCTCAAAGAAAGGTCACAGGTGTGGATGGTAATAAGCCATGGTGGGATAATGCTGATCAGTGGAGATAGCAATATCATCCAATGACATGCCCAATTCAACCAACTGTCCCTGCATACAAAAGCCTAAAGGAAAAATGACAGACCATCTATTCAGAAAGAGCAAATGGTGGAGGTTAAGAACAGGTTCGTAGGATTTGGTGTACAAGCTTTGGACTGAATAAGTGAGAAAACCCCCATGCAGAGCCAAAGCCCCAGATGGTGAATGGGGTACAGCATCTTCAAAGGTGAGATCCTGGCAGAATCATAAACTCATTGTCCAATTTGGATCAAATGCAAGCACCTTGAGCACAGAACATTGATCCACTCGCTTAGAGGTGGAAGAGAGGACACAAAAGATGTTTAGTGCCCTCACACACTTGATACATAGTTGTTTGATGTGATGAATGAAAGAAAGCTTACGGTGAAAAATAAACCCCAAGAATTTTGCCTTAAGGACCATGGGAAGAACAACATCACCAAGAGGGAGCTCAAGATCAAAGAAGACAGAAACAAGGTGTTCTCTCATTGTTGAAGTCTTCTGTGATCGTCAATGTTTCAAGTCCAATCAGGTGGTCCAAGATGGTTGGTTGGTTCGTTGGTTGATTTCATGTTTTATGGCACAAAGCAGCTAGGCTATCTGCGCCAAATGTCCGGTAAAAAAGGTAAAAATAAATTAAATGCAGTAAAATGCATAAAAGGAAATGAAGGTAAAACAAAACAGCATTGAAAATTAGAAAAAACATAAAACCAGTGTTGACACCTAGTTTACAATGTTAAGAGAGAAAGCAGAGTAAAAGAAGTTGTAAAGGACTTTCTTTAGCATAACAGTAATGATCATAACCCACCAGGAAGACTAACTGGTAAGTACAAGAACCACGATCAGTCACCTGCAGTTGGCCTTTCCAGTCCTGGTTCCGGGTTATGTGTCATAAGAGCCATTATCAAAAGGTAAAGTAAAATAAAAGTTTTAAAAGACACGTAGCAAAATCGTAATAATAATTAGCCAAATGTCTAGTAAAAAGGTAAACATAAAGTAAATGAAGTAAAATACATAAAAGGAAATGAAGGTAAAACCAAAACAGCAATTAAAAACATAAAATGGCATAAAACCAATGTTGACATCCAGTCTACAAAGTTGTAAAGGACTTTCTGTAGCATAATGCTGATGATCATAACCCACAAGGAAGACCAACAGGTAAGTACAAGAACCACCACCCGTTACCTGAAGTTGGTCTTTCCAGTCCTGGTTCCGGGTTATGTGTCATTATGGCCAGTACCAAAAGGTAAAGTTATAAAAGTGTTAAAAGACATCTGTATAAATTGGAATGGAAAGATTGTTCTAAAGATGTTCAGTAAACAAAAGACGGTACTTCCAATTGGGAGTATCTGCCTTTTTCAGATGACTTAAAGAAAGGTCACATTTGGGGACTGTAATGAGCCACGGTGGGATGGGCTGACCAATGGATTCTGTAATGTTATCCAAGGACAGACCCAATTCATCCAATTGCGCCTAGATGCGAAGCCCAAAAGGAGCAATGGCAGATCATGTGCTCTGAAAAAAGTATGGCCCACTGAGGAAGGAAAACACATCCCACATTTTCAGTCAATGCAGCATTTTTTATTTAATTTGTTTTCAAGTTATAACAAACTAACACATGCGTCATTTCTATTACTGATATTCCATTTCTGCCTTTACCTATGCATTGTTAGTGAAAGAAAATGGTATAACTTGCATAACTATCAAGGTTTCCCCATTTAAACCCATACAGTTCCCCTGAAGTATATAAACAAGCTTTTGATACATATAAATATCATAGGTCTCAAAATAAGACACTGATAAACTTAAATTATAATGTTTATTCTAATCAAATAATGTATACTTTATACCATACTCTTCTTACAAATTAAATTTTTATTCACTTCTGGAACTCTTCCAACTAATACTACAAAAACTAATACAATAATTAAGTTTTATGCACAATGATACAAAAATATTAAAATGATGAACATCAACAGTATAAATATTTAATACTAAATATTAAGCTATTTGTTAGACCTCAGGCATGAAGCAAGAACATCATAATTCATGGTTTAATTACAAGTACTAAACTAACAAAATTCAAATTATAAAACTATAGAAAAATGGCTCTGTAAATATTATAGACAATATATGTTGGTCTTGGAGGGTATATTTATTCCATAAATTGTTTTGTGTGAATCTAATATTAACTGATTATTTGTGAGACACTATTATCAGTACTATACAGTTAAACTACTTTGCTTGAAACTTAAAGTTATTAGGATACCAAACAATTCCACAACATTAAATGGGTGTTATAATGAAAGATTTTGTTACTTGACTTTGCACAATTGCCTTTTATAAGTTTGGAACTTCTGAGTCAAAAGTATGAAACTACTATCATGATAAAGTATCCAATTAATTGTATTTGTATCTATCACACTTCACAGCTCGTCAAATCACCATGCCACTGAATTACTATTAATATTACGTATTAACGTTATTCATTTACTCATATTATTGTTAATATAGTATCACCACCACTGGGATTCTTCACCAACCTAATTCAAATTATCTTAAGTCTTGGTGACTTTGCATGGCCAGGTGGGTTTAGGCATTTCGACTCGTAATCTGAGGGTCGCGGTATCGAATCCCCGTCGCACCAAACATGCTCGCCCATTTAGCTGTGGGGGCTTTATAAGGTTACGGTCAATCTCACTGCTCGTTGGTAAAAGAGAAGCCCATGTCTTACTGAATCACTATGTCAGGTTTGGTGCTCTTTTATCAATAAATGTGGAAACGTTTAATGAACAGATGCACACGTATAGTGACGTTTATTTAAATAGAAGATGAAGGTTCCAACTCACCCCTCAAGCCAACGTACGTCACTCTGTCAAGTATTTTGTTGATTGGTTACGAAATGAGGAAACGTGGAAAGAAAAGTTATTCAATGATAGTTATTGTCGTTTATTGATAAAACAATGTATTACGTAGCAATAATTAAAAAGTAATGCTTAGATATGAAAATATGTACACATTTATGAAATATAGTTACTACATGACAAGTAAAATAATAAAATAATGAGATTTTGAGAAATAAAAATCTCAGGTAAAATAAGTAGAGCTTGATATTTTTCCATGTTTCCTGAAGGAATAAAGACTATACGTTTGAGTATTGGTGGAATCAGACACAGGATTCCAGTTGAAACGCTCTCCAAATGTAAACTAGGCAGTTTACTTACCACTCCAGCACGTGAACAACATTGGTATCTTCCTGAAGATAAGAAATATCAGTTTCAAGGATGTGGGACCATATTCCCTTTCTTTATTCATTATATAAAGACATTTAATTATTCCTGAAGAAGATCAGAGTATTAATACATTCATACAAGGAATTACATGTTGTGAAACTGAACCAGCAGAAGTTCTTTTATCGCCAAAGCTTCTTCAAGATCAAAAAAGAGCGTGAGGATGATTTCATCAGCTGCATTGATAAAACATTAGTGTTTCAGACGGAATTTACTGATCGTGAATATTTAATGACGATTCACGGCTCAAAGAAAAGTTTGATGGAAACTTTACCAAAAGTGAAACCAAAGGCTGACAAACACTTTAAATATCTTGGATGGAAGGTATCCACGTATTTTAAAAAGTATAAGTTTGTAAAGACAATATATAATTGCCTTCTGTTTCAATCTGTGTCAAAACTAGGATACACCATCACGTGTTCTTCTGAGTGGCGCAATAAATCAACTGAAAATCTCGCTACCCAATGGTTACTTCACAGACAACGCATCATCCGGGAAGAACAACCAAGGCCAAACATGACTACAATTAAAAATGCAGTTCATCGTATCATAAAGAGATTGAAATTTTGGAAAACATAAGAAGTATATTTTTAATTTGAATTAGACTTAGTAGTTACTACTTTCAACTTTATGTGTACTAATATTAACCAAATTAATAGTTTTTTGCTCATGTTATTTGAGAACAGTACAATTTCCATGACTACTTCCTTGAAGTTCATAGCTTTGTGTGGAAAATTTATTTTGATGTTAAAATCACTAATTGAATAAACGTTTAAAAACAAAATTATGTAAAATTTAAATAAAGAAACAGTTACGTAATTCTGCTATTCCTCATTCTATGTTGGTGTAATGTCTTTTTTGTATCTGTAGCTCAAATAAAGATTCTTTTGAAAAACACGTGTGTGTGTGTGTTTCTTATAGTAAAGCCACATCGGCTATCTGCTGAGCCCACCCAGGGGAATCGAACCCTTGTCTTTTTCAGTAATATAGTGACGTACTGAAAAGGTATGTTTTAATAGATGATTCAGTTTTAGATTGTGAAAGTATAATTTATAATAAGTACAATAATACACATTGAAACTTACACAGATTATTTCTTTTCATTTGATCTACAGTATCGCTTTACAAATAGTAATAGTAACGATCTTACATGGAAACACCACAGTTTAGTGGGTACGTTTATTTAAATTATTTCTTAGTTATTCTTGGCGTTAGAAATTACTTTTCTGTCGTATGGAATGTACACATTATTTTCTTTTTTATCAGCATAGCACATTTAAATGCCTACTAAACAGCCATATCAAATACAAATATAAAGTCAAAGTGTTATTTAAGAGATGATTGGAGATTCTAGTTTTAGTTAAGTGAAACGTTAAAGCCATGAAATGTTAGCAGGTACTCAGTTTTCTTATGTTAAAAATACTGCTTCCAAAGTCGAAGTACACTATGGAATAAAACCCTTGTATTTAAATAAACAATAACTATTTTAGGTAAATTCGTTCTGACACAAATTTTAGGTTTATATTCACAGAAACATTTACTTTAAAAAAATGTAATTACATTATTTTGAAAGTTACGTAAATGTTATCCTGCTATTCCTCATTCTATGTTGATGTAAAATAGTTGAGAGTTCTAGATTATGAGCTGTCTGAGAAATATAAGATCAGAAAGTAAATATCGTTATCTTCCACGGTTTATGAGCCCTGTTCCTGGTTACCTATTTATAATAGATTTTGAGGAATTCAAAACTTTGTTGGTACGTTGACTGTTTAATATGAACTGAAGCAAAATTTCCAAGAATGGATTCAATTGCGTTTCACTTTTATCTTTTGTTTTATATTTAAGCATAAAGATCTATATGTGTGCTCTGCTCACCACAGGTATCAAAACCAGGGTTCTAGCAGTGTCAATACGCAGCACAACTATGTGTCGATAGTGGTCTTTATCTTTCATCTGTTATTCCTATTTTCATTGGTGCTGGTCTTGTTTGATGTTTCTAGCTCATAAAAGAAGACTTTCTTCCAACAAAATTGTTAACCATTGGTCCTGTGAGTAGTTAGTTGATTTGTTTGTTGTTAAGTAGAAACATATATACACAGGAGACTGTGTAGGATCTATGAACAGACATTTAGAACAACATTTTCATTTGTAAATAATAGATAAATACTACACGAGAGAGTTAAAACATGTAAATACAAAAGTGGTCAAAACAGTTTAAAATGGAGAACGTTATTGTACGTCAGTCAAATGAATTCTGTAACAAAAAATATCAATGTTTGTTGAATGTGTTGACCACTGTAATTATTAAGCATATGAAACCCTTTTTTACAACGAGACTTTTAAAACCTCATGGTTTTTCGTGATGTCTACCAATTTACTCTAAAAAGAGGCATATTTTCAACGTTAAACCTAAGTTTCAGTTGAATAATTTCGAAACTTTCGTCGGAACAAATTTATTTAAGAAATAGTTTTGTTTAAATGAAAGTTAGTTTATTCATGAGTATTGATTTTGATATTCAGTGAAAGATTAATCTTACCGTTTATTAGGTAACTATAGTTGTCAAGTATTTCGTAGTATTATTGTATTGTGTTTAAAGTTTTTATGGACACAAGCCATTTCCCACATCTTTGGTAACGTCTTGGGCTCTACATTGACCACGAAGAAAAACTAGTTATGTACAACATGTCAGCCAAAGAGTTCGAAACACTGTCAAGAATCGACGTTAAAGAAGAGAATGATTTCTTGAAACATACAAAAAGGTTGAGAACCACTGCAATAACAGTTCTGTGAGCCACTTTTACTCACCAGCTCTCCTTTTCTCTGACATTAAAATTTATCCATCACGTTAAGGATTTACTATTATACATTTATTTAAGTTTAATAAACGTAACGTACATTTGTAAATGTGTATTGCGCATGTCCCAACTGTTTCTAAATATTTAGAAGATTTTCGAGCATAAGAATCAACAATGTATGACGTGTGTAATAATCAGTGATTGACAGTATTGTTGTCTACCGAACGTTCTAGAAACTATGAGCTATAAAAGCTATCGCAAAAACGCGGGAAAAAATAGTATGTTGATTGGTGGAGCATAAATCAACAATTGTTGTCTACCGAACTTTCTAGAAACTATGAGCTATAAAAGCTATCGCAAAAACGCGGGAAAAAATAGTATGTTGTTTGGTCGCTAGAGTCAGTACACTATAAGCTTCGTAAGTTGTAATGGGATTAACGTCGTAAAATCACAGAATTGTACCAGGAATATTTATAGATTTCGAACATTACAATCTATTTAACATAAGTGAATTAACTTATGACGTTAGTATTTCTTAGAGGACATTAAATATCTTCGTCGGTAAAAGTTACCTTGTAAGTGGTGCAAGGACAGCTAAGAATAAAGGGCAAGTTAACTTGAGCAAGGTATAACAACAAGTCAGAATTAATTCGCTAATCGTGGACCTGGATCATCGATACAATATTCAATTCTGAACCAAAGAGAGACTAAATTATTTGTGAGTTTGTAAAATTTATATAAATAAATCATTTATTTGTAACAACCATTATCATAAATTGTAATGATGTTTCTTTGTTTGTTTTAGAATTTCGCACAAAGCTACCCGAGGGCTATTTGTGCTAGCCGTCCCTAATTTTGTAGTGTAAGACCAGAGGGAAGGCAGCTAGTCGTCATCACTCACCGCCAACTCTTGGGCTACTCTTTTTACCAACGAATAGTGGGATTGATCGTAACATTATAACGCCCCATGGCTGAAAGGGTGAGCATGTTTGGCGCAACGAGGATGCGAACCCGCGATCCTCAGATTACGAGTCGCACGCCTTAACACGCTTGGCCATGCCGAGTCTAATGTTGTTTGTGTATTAAAGTTTTTAAGGTTTTGTATTTGATATATTTTATTGCAGAAAGGCTAAAAAAATGAATTAGTTGATCCAGTATTACAAAATCTCTTATGAAAGTAGTCCACAAAGTCCATGGGAGGTTTATTTTTGAAAGACATCTTTTTTGTGATGTTGTGATAATAATGATAACTCAAAGTAGAAGACTGAGAGTTAACCTCCAGGTTAAAATGCAAATGAAGTTGCCATTATGAAACATTTACCATGGAACAATAATCTTATATCAATATATATTAAAAGTTACAAGTTTAGATTATAATGTTGTTTTAATGAGATTCCTTGACTGTTTTCAGATTATCTTTTTAGAGTTACCTATACACACATTAACTTTCACCTTGTGCAGTCCAAATTATGTGTACATGTAATTTTTCATGTATCAAAACATATTTCCAACTTCTGCAGTGTTCATTTTTAACAAGATATTAATAATTTCACACATATAGACAGAAGTACTGAATCAGTTTGTTTTGTTTCTTTCAGGAAAATCTTCTCTTAGATGAAGAACAGAACTTGAAACAAACAGATTCATATATCTGGTTTATTATATTTGAATATTATAGAAAATTTGAATATTAGTAAGAAAATAAACATTTTATTAATATTGTAAAAACTTCTAAGTATCAAACATTGTACTGTCAGTACAAATATTTAATACTAAATATTAAGTTATTTGTTAGACCTCAACCATGAAGCAAGAACATCATAATTCATGGTTTAATTACAAGTATTAAACTAACAAGATTAAAATAATAAAACTTTAGAAAAATGGTTCTGTAAGTATTATAGACAATATATGTTATTCATTTACTCAGATTATTGTTAATGTAGTATCACTACCACTGGGATTCTTAACCAACCTAATTCAAATTATCTTAAGTCTTACTCTTACTTAGTGGCCCTGCATGGCCAGATGGGTTATGGCCCGCATAATGTGAGGGTCGTGGGTTCGAATCCCCGTAGCACCAAACATTCTCGCCCTTTGAGCCGTGGGGTCGTTATGAGGTTACAGTCAATCTCACTCTTCGTTGGTGAAAGATAAGCGGTTGGTGGTGATCACTAGTTGCCTTCCCTCTAGTCTTACACTGCTAAAGTAGGGGCGACGAGCGCATAGCCCTCGAGTAGCTTAGCGCGAAATTCAAAACAAACAAACTCTTAATGATTACTACATTTTTATCACATTATTACAACTTCCTTCGCGCATTATTACTAATAACTTACAATATGTACATTCACAACTTAAAATTATAATTAAATCTAAGCCTGGTTACAAGAGGCCTACATATACATAACAAGTTGGTGTGTCACTTAAGTTTCCAGATAGCTAAATTTGGCTCGAAATCGAATAAGACATCCAATTTCATTCAGTTTGAATCGGATTCTGAGTTATAATCTATATTTTCTTCAAAGTTTAAGTGTTAAATATGTCCGCATAATGAGGATATTCTAGTAATAGCAGATTAATAATATATTATTGTGGTGATTTATAAAAAAAATAATTAACAAGAATCAAATGATTAACGCTAATTACAAATTTCAATGACTACACTTACAAATAAACCTTGTTACTAAGCTTTCAATTACTACATTCGTTCGTTCGCTCTAAGTGGGTATTTGGGTATTGATGTGAAATACCCAGAAAGGTCAGATGCCTCTTCCTCCTTCCCGAACGTTGATGACGTTCAGGGTTTGTTAGTTGTTATAGCTTTGGGCTAGGCCGATAGAGTGTAGCACCGTACTCGGGCCCGCTTCAGGACACAGTCCATACATGGACACGAAAAGAAATTTTTTAAATATTTTTTTTTTTTTTTTTTTGTTTGATTTTCATTTCAATATATTTTTTTTATATGTTACTTTTCTCCATAGAGAAAACGATACTACTATTAGTCGTAACAATAAAATAAAATTAATTAATATAATAAAAATATAAGAGAATTATAAAAGAAAATTATGAAACAATAATGGAAAACAATAATTAAGTGTCTTGTGTGTAGGCCCCCCAGTGGCTCAGCGGTATGTCTGCGGACTTACACGCTAAAATCCGGGTTTCGATACCCGTGGTGGGCAGAGCACAGATAGCTCATTGTGTAGCTTTGTGCTTAATTCAAAACAACAACTAGTGCGTAGTGGTCAGCTTGTGTAACATTCCTTAAATACATGTTAAAAGGGGAGAGGTATTTAAGACTATTTACATCATGTACGTGGTATCTGTCGAGATCACACATTAAGTTATTCTTAGGTCAATCTTATTATGGCCTAGCGCGTTAAAGGGTGCGACTTGTAATCTGAAGGTCGCGGGTTCGCGCCAAACATGCTCGCCCTCCCAGCCGTGGGGGCATTATAATTGTACGGTCAATCCCACTATTCGTTGGTAAAAGAGTAGCCCAAGAGTTGGCGGTGGGTGGTGATGACTAGCTGCCTTCCCTCTAGTCTTACACTACTAAATTAGGGACGGCTAGCACTGATAGCCCTCGAGTAACTTTGTGCGAAATTCAAAAAAGCAAACAAATTTCTTATTTGTGTGTAGATGAAAACAGAAATTTTAAGCTAGAGTGGGCGGAATATTTTACATTCACCGTTAAAGGAGGTAAATCTTTATATATTACCTGCAACGTGTTATTCAGTCATTAAAAAGCCAGTAACTTGAAACAACACTGTGAAAAAAATCACAAAAACGTATCGTCTGATTATCCACCTAAATCATAATTACAGATAAAACAAGTTAACTGTGTTAAAATCATCAATAAATAGCCAGCAGACACTGTTTACAATGTTCAGTGAGGAAGTTGATACAACGACTGAAGCTAGTTCTGTTATATCATGGAATATTTCTCGTACTAAACGCCCATATTATCATGGTGAATTTGTTAACAAGAATATAGCTGAAGTTACTGCAGTGTCACTTTCAAATAACACAAAACTTCAGTGATTAACAGCACAACCAGTAGCTTCACGCCACACTAAAGAGAGACGTATCTCCCAGATCAGTACTGAAGTCGCACGTAAAATGATTTAAAGAATTCTCTTGCATTCAGCTTAGCCCTTGACGAATCTACAGACATACAAGACAACTCACAACTGGCGGTATTTATTCGTTATGTTTCCTCTGATGTAACTGTGAAAGGAATGTTGGACTTTCTGGCACCAAAAAAACAACAAAAAAACGTAGTGTTGACATTAAATATGAGTTTGACAGAACAAATACTGATATTCCACTTGGTAAACTCGTCAGTGTGCAACAGATGTAGCACCTGCAATGGTGGGGAAAAATGAAGGATTAATTGCACTTATGAAAAGTGATCCCAGCTTTACAGAGTTTCTCCCTGTTCACTGTATTATTCATTGTGAACATCTGGCAGCCAGGTACTTCAAGCATGATATATTGCTTGATTTCTAACCAATACAAACTGAGAAAGACAACAATAAAATGTAAGCATAATATTATTGAATATTTGCATATAGTAACTAAGGAGACGAAATCTTAAAAGTAAGAATCGAACTGTGCGAAGAAAGAACTAAATTTTATAGTCAAAAATTTCTCACCTTGCATTTCATGGGTACTTCGACCAGTACAATTTGTAGGTACAACATTTACAAACAAAATTTCCAAAGGTAATAAAATTGTAATTAAAATGTGTAAAAATATTATATGGTTCAAAGTTTCGCCGGTTCAGTAAACACTAGGACAGTGGCTCCCAACCAAATAACATATTTTTGTTGGCCATGTAGAAACCGGTTTATGCAAATTTTAGTTTGTTGTAATATTTTTTTCTTTTCCAAATGTTTCGTTTTTGTTTATATATCATTACAACTAATTATAAAAAATTTGTTTTGACCACCTTCACCTTTATTCTTAAATAAATAATTACTGTTAGGTGTTCGAGAACATATTAAAATTTTTTAGAGGTGCGGGCCATAAAAAAGGTTGGGAACCATTGTTGTAGGATCTGAGGTCGCAGGTGTTCAGTGCTACTGCTCATCCATTTTATGTCTGTCGAATTTCGCAGTATATGTGTATGAAGGTGTTATTTGTGCACTTGCTTATAAAATTTTCTGTTCTCTTGTTATAAAGTTGTCAAGTTTTGAATGTGGTGTTAAATTTATCTTATCTTAGACAATAACACAAATGCAGTAGGCCTAACTACGTATGTGCCTACAAAACTACGCTATTTCGGCTACCGTACGTTACTGTAAAATGTACACATGCATTTTACTATTTATTCATTAATGTTTACATTTTTGTTGTGTTTCTTAAAACATAGAAAGTAAATGAGAAATACGTTAATTTCAAGGGCTCCATGAATTATAGTTTAACACTCCTACGAAAATTGGGGCCTAATAGGCCCCAGAGCAACCTGAACGGTTATTAATATTACGCTAATAATTTTGTATTTAAATGAAATTCCCATTAACTGACCCTATCCCTTTATATTTTAAGGAGCAATAATATTTTGACTTTTCAGACATTTGCGAAATAATATTTAATTTTTTTTAAAACATCCACTAAGGGTATTTTGGGGCCTATTAGGCCCCAGATCGAAAAACATAAAAATGACTTTATTTATTTCCTGAATAATTCTAGAACAGGCCTGGGCAACCGAAAAAAGCAAATTATAGTAAAAATATATTAATTTTACAACTTCTTTTCAAAAAATGGATATTTAGGATAATAACTCTACTCCAACAATAATTTTAGACGGTCCTGATTATTGCCTAGTTTGCCCACGCCTGTTCTAGAACATTCTAGAAACTTTACAGAAGTATTTAGAATATTCTAGAAGAATCTACAAATCCTATATATACAGGAGCTGAAATCTTCAAACCGTGTCAAAATGATATCTCTTGATAAGCTGTACATTTACTGACAAAACCATCCGACGATGAAAGTGAACATGATAATTTCGAAGACTATGAAAGTTGTGATGATGATCCTTCTGAAGCCGAAAATGATGAACAAATCGCTCCGTACCCTTCTGAAAGTGAAGAAAGTAATCAAGAAGATCTTACTACGATGCCAGTGAACGAACTTTTGTCCAAAGATAAGAATTTTAGTTATTCAACAACACCTTCAAGGATCAACAGGAGAACCGCAGCTCTCAATATATTCAATGGGAACCCAGGCATTACAAGGCAAGCTGCTCCAAGAGTCTCTACACCATTCGAAACATTCAAAATTTTCATTTCTGATAATATGATGGAACAGATCATTCACTCAACAAACACCGTCATGAAAGAACCAATTTTGAAGAAGACCTCTGGAAATGGATCGCAGCTAATCTTTTCCTTGGAATAAGCAAATCCAAAAATGCATCTATAGACGAAATGTTTTCAACCGAATTCGGTTTGCCATTTTGCGAAAACTGATTACACAAGACAAATTTTAAAAAATGTGCTCAAAATCAGATTTGACATCCACTCTCAAAGAAATAGAGAAATCAAAGATGCCGCCATCTCTGGAGTCTGGAATTTTTTCATTGAAAATTGCAAAAACAGTTACAACCCAAGCGAATACCTGATAGTGGATGAACAACTATGTAACGGAAATCAAGAACCTTCCTGTCTCCTGAAATAAATGCAAAATCTAGAGAGTTATCACCAAAGTTTTTCTACCATGACGACATCACTCTTCTCAGGCACTCAGACAAACCAGGAAAATATGTGCTACTACTGAGTTCTCAGCATCAGTCTGGTGAAGTAGAAGAGAATGGAAAGCCCGAAATCGTCAATCTTTACAATGCAACGAAGGCAGGTGTCGACCCTCTCGATCAACTGGTGAGATATTATACAACAAAGAGGCGATCAAAGCGCTGGTCAGTCTGCATATTCTATAACATTCTAGATCTTGCTGCGTACAATGCTTTCGTTCTATACTCGACAAAACATCCAGAATTTCTTCGTCAACATAAATCAAGAGTCAGAAGAGAATTTATACGGCAATTGGTGCTTGAAATCAAAGATATTTACTGCAAAGATAATGACAAAACAACCTCATGTGAACCGCCTGCAAAGAGGGCAAAAAAGAGGACGATGCCATTTGTGCGGCAGATCAAAAGATAGACAGTCGAAAATTGTTTGCTCAAATTGTAAAAAAAATGTTTGTCAGAGCCATTCTAAAGTTGTTTGTAATGAATGTTGCTAAATCACTGTGTTTCTATTGGAAAAATATATGGGGCCTGATAGGCCCCAAAATCACTTTAGTGGATGTAAATATTTTTTTCGTAGGAGTGTTAAAAAACCACGAGTATCACCCAATCTTACAGTTTGTTTTTATCACTGTTAGTAAACGTGTATACATTTAAACTTTAAATGCTTGTTTCTTAGCAGAATCTATTTGTTTACTGTAATATAATCTTAAAATATTTGTGGTTCTCTCTATTTTTATATTTTATATAATACACACATATAGTGAATATAAATAAATATATATAAAAGGTTAAAGTCGTATGTACAGAATAAATCTACAGATGATAAAAAAACTTGTCACATTTAAGATCTACACCGACAAATCATCATGCACGTGATCTCGAAAAAAACCTTTTATTTATAATCTAGGTACAATTTCTTTATTAGATTTAAAGGATAAAATTTCGTTTTCATCACTCAACTTTGAATATCCTCTGAGTTTTCCCATTGCTACTGCTCACTTATCAGTTTTATTTTTGTATCATTTCCTTCTCTTTGGCGTACGTCATTTCATAACAACAATTGATTCAAGAGTATAGTTACACTTGAAACCAATAGAAACTGTGAAGAAAGGCAACAATAAAGTTAAACCACAAAATTACTGAGTATTTGCATATAGTAACTATGGAGACCAGACATTAAAGTAATAGCCGACTTTGAGGAGAAATAACAAAATTTTATAGCAAAACATTACCAACCTCACATTCCACGGATATTTCGACCAGTACAATTTGTTGGTTTAAAGTTTTGTATGAATACTTTTATTGTATATTTACATAAGATGATTCTAAAAATCTCAATCAACTTCTTGAAATAAGAAGCAAAAGTCAGACAAGTAACATTCACTTTACTCTGCAACCTGTGAGAGGCTTAGCAATTAGGGTTAACAAGTACTGGGCTGTTTTCGACAATGTCGTACTGAAAAATTTAGAAAAATTGGTCATTTTTTAAGATAAAAATATTATTTTTACAGTAATTAATGCAATGGAAAACTGTTCTCATTGTGCGAAGCAAACATTATTTTTGGTCTATTAAGTGTGTTATCGTTTATTTAAAAATTAACAGTTTTTAACTCCTTTCCTTAAAACTATATTTAGATATTACATCAATAAAGATATAATAAAACCTTCAGATTTAGTTCTAGTGAAAGTCGGGTTCTTGTTATGAGGACAGTACTTTAAAATTCTGTTCTTTGATAAACAAAGGTTTGTCGTGCGTATCGTAGTTATTTTTATAATTGTCTGAATTTAGAATACGAAAGTGGGAATTTTTATAGATTGTTTTGTGTGGTGCCATTTAGTAGATAGTGAAACAATGTATTTGTTGTTTCGGTTACATAGATACAAATATGCACGCCATGTCCTTTAGATAATAGTTAACTTAGAAAATATAACGTAATTAATACTTTATATTGGATTTACTGAAAAATTTTTTTTTTCAGTGAAAGATAATGCTGCTTTTTGTTTTGTTTTGAATTAAGCACAATGGGCTATCTGTGCTCTGTCTACCACGGGTATCGAAACCCGGATTTTTGCATGTAAATCAGCAGACATACCGCTGCGCCACTGGGGGTCGATAATTCTGCAATGGTTAATAGATAGCCTGTACCATGTTGCTGTATTGTTAATAAACTGTGCTTTTAGTTCGTGATTTTAGTCAATTTAGGATAATTATATCTATATAACCCACAATAGCGACTTAATACACTGTGATGGTTTACTTGGTGTCGTCTCATTATCAGTCAAATGTCTACGATATTTTTCTTTCTAAGTTCTCTCAGGTATCTTTGAAATGTTTCGTTACGTTCGATGATAATGAATTAATAGGTATTAATAAGGATTTTAAATGTGCTTTTGTTGTAAAGAATAACCACCATTTTAATCAAGTAATTATTTTAGTTAAGAATAATAATGTTATTGTCGGACGATGTAACATAAATATTTTTATTTAACGACAGTTCTTTTAAAATATTTCTTCAGAGCTTAAACGGTAAGGACGAACATTAGGGATAAAATCACAAGAAGTAGAAAAGGCAAAGTTCTTTATTTTCGTCATAAAAATGTTACTCAATCGATAAAGAGTTATTTTATCTTTCGTAAGAAGGTCCTTCAGGTGTCTGTATTGTGATTTGAAAGTGTAAACTAAATTAGGTACGTGGAGTCTACGTTGTGGAAGAGAGAACTGAAGACCTTTAGCTAGCACTGATTTACACTGATTATTTATGTTATAATTACACAGGTTAACAATCTGGTCGTCAGGATGAAGCTAGGAATGAATGTTGTTAGTCAGTCAATTCATCCTCAAAGTTTGGACATGTTCACGCTGAACAATTTGTCTTCGTTCTATTAGTTCCACTTGTTCAGTACATCGGTGTAATCAACACTGGTATCAACGATTCTATGGTTAGTACAGAACACTTTGAACTTTTCAGTGAAATTTATGTTCTGTTGATGCTTTGTTTGAAATTCTTGATCCAACTCCACAAAACATGCTCACCCTTTATGATATGTGTGGGGGGAGGGAGAACATTGTTAGGGTCAGTCTCAATATTCGTTTGTGAAAGAGTGGTTAGTGGATGGTGATGACTAGGTACCTCTATTCTTCCACTGCTAAATTTCGGACGACTAGTGTAGATAGCCCTCGTGTAGCTTCAGCCCAATGTAAAACAAAGCAAATAATCTAACGACTTTTGAACATTTCGGTTTGGTTCTTTAAAGTGGAGAAACTTTGGATTAACGTTTCGAACAATGTTTCTGAACGAAAGCAAATTTCAAGGTTGATGATTAATATTATAACTATATTGAAGATGAAGAAATAGATTCATACAACAGAAGGGAACAGAGACAAAGTTTTCAATATTTTGCAGATTCAGTATTTAAAGCAAAAAATAAAAATCTTGATGATGAGAAACCTACTTCAGATAAAAATGTTTATCAGAATGGCTGGTATGGGTACTAACACTGGTATTGTGTATCAGAATGTCTGATATGGGTACTAACACTTGTATATGTGAATGTCTGGTATGGGTACTAACACATGTATTGTGTATCGCAATGGCTGCTATGGTTACTGACACTTTTATTGAGGAGAGAAAAACGATTCGACCTTCCTAGGTCATACTCAGGTTAAGAAAGAGAGAGTTTGCAAGTGGCCGTTGTCGGACACATGTCTTAAGGACGAGGGTATAAACGTATACGGGAGTAACAGATACGGAAAGTTATTCAACCATTGGTGTAATAGAACGTGGTTATTTTACTGTCAAAACAAGGGCAAACTGCCATCTGCAGTGTCGTGTATAGAAACAACATAAACCACGATAAGGTCTTCCCCCAATTTTAGTTAACCCATAGCAAGCAGAAAAGCCTAATTTAGACACTGAACTGCCCTCGCAGGCAGACTGAAATTTTTACTTGGGGCACTCAACCCTGTGACTAAGCATCGGGAATGTATTGTTTGTACTTACAAGACACTGCTGGACAGATCACAGCCAAAAGGAACTTGCTTGATCGATGTTCACAGGTGTCCGCGACACACGCTTCAAAACCTCAGTCGTAATATTTGTCTGTCCATTCTGTCATTGTTAATTTGTTATGTTACTTAATAGCATTACTAACAAAGTAAGTTTTACTTTGCAGGTAACATGTTTACCAAACAATTGAAGACAACATGTACTACTCAGTGCACCTCTTTATTGAATCACTAAATGTCAGCACAAATATATATTATGTGTACTGAAAGTTTGCCAAATTTCATACAGATACACGAGTCGTATCGATACAGTCCTCTCGAGTTCTTCATGGTAAGTACTCGTATGTTACTCTTTTACCAACACATTTTTAATATTTAGTGTTTGAATTAATTAAATACAGAAACAGACAAGGAAAGCTATTCAACCATTGATGAAACAAAACATGCTTATTGTACTGTCAAAACAAGGGTAAACAGCTATCTGCAGTGTCGTGTGTGGAAGCGTCATAAACCACGAGAAGGTCTCCGCCCTGCTGCATCTGTAAAACATACATATCGTGTTGATTACTTTACTGATACCGCTCAACAACATGCATGCCTGGTTCACTAAATTACCCTGTACAACTGAACAAAACAGATACCTGGTTCACCAAATTACCCTGTACAACTGAACATCATAGATACCTGGTTCACTAAATTACCCTATACAACTGAACAACATAGATACCTGGTTCACTAAATTACCCTGTACAACTGAACAAAACAGATACCTGGTTCACTAAATTACCCTCTACAACTGAACAACACAGATACCTGGTTCACTAAATTACCTTGTAAAACTGAACATCATACATGCCCAGTTGACTACTTCACTGGTATATCTGAACAACATACAACATTAAATAACAATTATAAATCTGTACGAATAATTTTACTCAGATTTTCTTTGGATTTTATAATTTTGTAATATTTATTTAGTGTAAGTCACAAAGATGTGAGAAACCAAAGTCTGACGAGATTCCCCAGTATACAATTTACCTATTGTTTTTAACTTCTTATCCCAAATCCTATTATTGTATTTGTTAACTAATTCTCATTTCTTGACATAGTAAATACTCAAGCCTCGTTTTTCGTACAATTTTCTTAGAGGTTTACTTTTTACAGACTTTTTATCTCACCCTTTTATGATGTTACAGAATTCGATATCAACACCAATCAGTGAAGACTGACTTTGAAACAGCTGTGGACAATATCTGAATGTGATTGGACAGAGAACATTATGTACTACTTGTTTTATATATACTGTGAACAGTGGTGTCTCTCCATCAGTTCATCTGTCTCCTGTTTATAACGGCTTCACTTCTCATGTTGAGTGTGAAAAGCTATGGATGAAGTCAAAGTACAACATTAACTATTTTAGATAACAGTATAACAGGTATAAATAATGTTAACAACAAACAGGATATTCTACACTAACTTGTTATGAATTAATAACACTATGTATCAGAATGTGACATAACGGTTTGTTATTGTTAAATTGTTCTTAGCAGAACACTTACTATACAAACATAGAAAACCAAAACTCATGTAACACACTTACTCTAGAGTATCACACGATCTTACAATTAGTCTTTAGTCACTGCTACACGAGGGCTATTTGCGCTAGTCGGCCATAATGTAGCAGAAAGACCAGATGGAAGTCAAGTAGTCATCGCTACCAACCGCCAAGTCTTGGTCTACTATTTTGTATTATTTGCTGGTGTATATCTCATCATATACAAAGATGGATCACCATTAGGTTCCTCGACTCAAATGACTACAAGTTTATGTATATATAAATAATTTACGTAGATTCTCATACATTTTCTCGCTTCATTTACTATGATAACTGTATTTATATATACACATATATATGTATGTACATAGATGTAGACGGACGGAATTTAAATAGAAATGTTGATTGTTATTTTTCAGGGTAACACTGTCTTCTCAGTCAACGTTGTACGAATGTTGATGACAAAGCTACGTATGGACAATTCCTCAGAAACTGCGCATGTCAGGTAGATATTAGTGGTTGTCTGATTTAATAACAAGCTCAGCGATGGTAAAAATTATTTTAAAATTTGAAGAAAAATAAGCATATGAGTATCTAGAAAACTATGGGAAAATATCAGTATATTTAGTGAAGTATTTGTTGTATTTTTTACTTTATAAGTAATTCTATCTTTCTAAAAGTAGTGACATAGAAATTCAAAATGTTCTGGTGTTTGTCCTGTTTGGAATTATTTAGATTTTTATTGATTACTTCAATGACCACTTCTCAACATATTTCACACCCGAACATTGATGATAAAACTGTAAACAGTTTCAGGTTTGTTTTGTTTTCTTTTAACCAGTAGCTTGACCTTTTAATGTACTCCTAAACATCAGAATCCCCAGATGTTGAGAGATTTATAGAACTGTGTATTTTTAAAAAACACATTAACTCATTACAATAAAATTTATATCAGGCTGTGACTGTTATACAAGATTAAATATTAAAATAAATAGATAGAGCTTAAAGGATTTACCGGGTTTTCAAAATCTATAAAATAAAAATTAGTCGTAGAATCACTAGAAACAAAAGTCCACGAAACGTATTAGGGATTTTATTGGAAAGAAATGTAAACAGCTTTCCAAAGGAAAATAAATGTCAGAAGAGAATAAATAACTGTTTTTATAGGAAAGTCATCAAAGCGACTGCGCTTCTTTTCCGTTTACTCGGAATCACTTATCTTCTGCATCAGTCCTCATGACGATACTCACCTACAGAGGGAGCACATGGTAACTAACGCCTTGTTGTAGTCCTCCAAGTAAGTATTTCAAGTCTGATTTTATATGAACGGGGAAAACAGAAAAATGTGGGTGTGGTTCTTACTGGCCATAAATCTGTTATTTTCACATCGCTTCCAAGTCCTTGACAGTGCTGGATATTAAACCTTACGGTCCGTCCAGTTACTATTATTTCTGTATCTTACACAGTTAGGACTGGCATGGCCTAGCGCGTTAAGGCGTGTGCTTCGTAATCTGAGGGTCGCGGGGTCGCGCCAAACATGCTCGCCCTCCCAGCCGTGGGGGCGTTATAATGTGACGGTCAATCCCACTATTCGTTGGTAAAAGAGTAGCCCAAGAGTTGGCGGTGGGTGGTGATGACTAGCTGCCTTCCCTCTAGTCTTACACTGCTAAATTAGGGACGGCTAGCACAGATAGCCCTCGAGTAGCTTTGTGCGAAATTCAAAACAAACTGTTGCAAACTTACACGTTCAAAGCCACATCGGTGCTGTCTGCTGCAGCCCGCTGAGGGCAATAGAATCCATGAATTTAGCGTTGTAAATCCTAGACTTACCGCTGTACCAGCGGGAGGAGGAGTTTGAAAACTGTCTGACAGAATATTTATTAATCATTTCTCTAATATGTCAATGTATGTATAACCACTATCTGGCTATAATTCCTAAGCCTCCTGAACTAACTAAAGAACAACAGTGGGAAATTATCATTACTTAAACTTAAGTCAAATTATTTACCGACA